>NW_008341889.1:2772587-2785960 GCF_000622305.1 Nannospalax galili | reverse complement strand
TATAGTGTGACTGTAAGCTTGAGAAATAAGGTTTAGTGCAGATAGTGCATTAACAAGCTGTTTTCAGTTTCCATGTTAAACGAACTTTCTATAATGGTGCCATCAAATCCTCAGGAATAAAGAAATCAGTGCTGCATTTCAACTGAACTTATGTTGATTATTAATGTCTACTAGGGTTCAAGAAGTAGGCTGGAATAGACTGTGTATTTATTTTGTTATTACATGAATTTTCAGCAACCATAAAGACTATATCCCTTCAAGAAGTCATCTTTGGAAGGTTAGACACACCGTAAACTTTTTGCAGTCCCATGTGATTATTCAGATCCAAATCATTTTGCAAAGAAAGACCCCTTGTTAATATCAAGAAGAGTGATGGAACCAGTTAAGTGGTGTTATGGTGTTGATGAATGAGAACAGGCTTTAGAATCCCTGTGATATAAATCTTACATCTGCACAGCTGGATATATGCCTCTGGGAAAATCAATTTCCTCTTTTGTAAAATAAGGATAAGAATAATACTAACCTTGCAGCAGTGTTGTGAGGCTGTCTCTAAGAAGTGAAGCATTTGACAGATGTTAATGCCTAATATGATTCAGAGCTACAAAGAGATTTTCAGGACAAGGACCACGGTATGTCCCTTTGTATATGTCCAACATAAATAATTAGTAGATGTTAAAGGAAATTGAATCTCTTTACACTAGAATGTTGTTTTGTTTTTTGTGTTCTTCAAAACAAATGAAATTTTCTTTCTTTTTAGGTGGATCAAAATCTAGGTTTCATAACATCTTGATTTGCTTCCAAACTGAATCTTCTGTGCTTCCTAGATATAAGGGCAAAACGGAAAGTTCTGGCCATGAAGCTTCCAGCAGGGATTCATTGGTAGTCACTGTGCAGTTGTTGTAAAATACAGCTTAGTATTTTATGGCAGCTTAATCCACTTTGCCTTTCATCTGTACATCTGTGAAAAACTAGTGACAACATGGAAAACATTCTAAATCAAACATACGGAGTGCTGGAGACTGTAGCCAAATCCTGTTCTTACCAAACTGTTCTCGAGAAAGAGTAAAATCTTAAGCCTGATTTTGAATAGTAGATTATCACATAGCCACTGCCTCAGTTGAAAATTATTTTTAAAAATATTCTCAAAATCGGAAACAGTGATCTCATGAATCATTTTTATTTTTATTTTGTAATTGAATTTCTGCATATTTCATACAATGTATTTAGAATCCCTCCCATATGCATCACTCTTTAGTAACCTCCCACTGGATTTCATGTACTCCATACATACATATATGTATATAAATGTATATGTATATATAATATATTATATATGTAAATATATGTAAATTTAAGGCTTATGGAGTCAAATTTCTGTCCCTAGCCTCACACCCTTTAAGAAAACTGACTCTCTCCCTCCCAGCAGCTATCAGTTGCCAATAGTTTCTCAGGCTAAGGTTGGGGCTTCTTATCTACTTTCTACTTCTATGATGAAGTAGGAGTCTGGCTTGAGCTTTGAGCTTACGTGGGTCTTGTACATGCTGTCCCCATTGCTGTGATTTCATAAGAGTAACTTCCCAGCTGTCTGAAAAACTCTGTTTCATTGTGGTCATCTACTACCTATGGAACTTAGAATTTTTCTGCTCCTTCTTCCACAATGACCCCTGAGCCTTGGGAAGCAGAGGTTTGATATAGGTGTCTTATTCAGGGCTAAGTATTTTGCAGTCTCTTATTCTCTGTATGTTGGCCAGTGGTGGGTCTCTGTATTACCATCTGATGCATGAGAAAGCACCTCTGGTAAGAACTGAGAGATGAATTAATGTATGGGTAAAACAGGAAGTAATTAGGAGTGAGTTTAGTACTTTGTCTATTTAGCAGAATAGTAGTAGGCTCTTCCCTGTGACCTGTGACCTGTCTGGCCTAAGGTTCTTAGGCCTGATTTCAATGTTAGGTGTGGGTTCCCTCTTGTGAAGGGGACATTAAGTCCAATCAGATAGTGGGCAATTAACTTATATATATTTGTGTCGATATTGCTCCAGTGGGCATATCTTAACAGGCTAGTCGTTATTGTAGATCACAGGTTTCACATCTAGGTAACGTTGACAATAACTTTTACCTTCCAGTAAAAGGCATACACATTCTAGTATTGTGAAAGCTAATGAGTAGAAATGAAGTTTCAAGGTCAATACCAGCTAATTCCTTCTTGTTTATTCTACGACTTGTATATGGTGTCTTCAGACCTAGGGTCTTACTATCAAGTCCTGTCAGGTAACCAGTAGCAATGACAATAGTCAGTATCATTTGAGGTTCTATGGGACCCAGGTCAACAACTCCAAAAGAAGGAGTTCACTACTGGCAATGGGCATTTATTGGATAGCTGGTGGTGTCTGGTAGAGCATTGCATTCCCATTACAGAGTAACTATATTATATATGTATATATTTCAAGAAACTTCTATATCCTAGGTTTTCAGATGACTTTTCAAAAGGCCTGTAGTGTTAGTTATCTGTCCCCTTACTCTCTGCTCTGCCTGCCTTCCCAGTCCTCAGCCCATTTCATTGTTCCTATCACATTATTCCCCTTCCCCCCTTTATATCACTGCATTCTATCTCCCACCACATGAACTAACTCACCCCGGTGGCCACTTACCACTTTTCTAACCTGTGTGGATCTTCCAAATGAAGCTCATATCTAAAGATTCAATTCTAAAATCTAGTTATATAAGAGAACAAGTGACTTTTGTTTTTCTGGGTCTGGGTTACCTCACTCAGGATGATGTTTTATCCAGATCCATCCATTTACTTACATATTTCATAATTTCATTTTTATTAACAGATAAATAATATTTTCATTGTATATTTGTACCATACTTTCATCATCCATTCATCAGCTGTTCGACATCTAGGTTGTTTCTACTTCCTGGCTGTTGTATATAGGGCAGCAATGACTATGCACGAATGGGCATCATAGTAGGATATGGAATCCTTTGGGTATGTGCCCAGAAATGGCTAGGGTATATCATGTAGGAGACCTAATTTTAGCTTTCTGAGGAAATTCCACACTGATTTCCATAATGGTTGTGCCAGTTCGCATTGCCACTATCAGTGACTAAGTGTTTTTCTTTCCCACAACCTCACCGGCATTTGCCATCATTTGCTATTTTGGATCTTAGCCATTATGAATGGGTGAGACAATAAGAACACAGTGATAATTTGTATTTTCCTGATGGTGAAGATGTTGAACATTTTTAAAGTATTTCTTAGCTATTTGTGTTTTATCATTTGAGAATTCTGTTTAGTTCCCTTTCCCAATTTTTAATTGGATTGTTTTTTTTTAATTATTTTATTGAGCTTTTGTAATTTTATACCAAAGTTCTTAATCAAATTTAGGATACCCTCTCCATCCATGCCCCCTCCCATTCTCTCAATGGATGGACTTCCTGTATTCCACCATATACGTTAAGTCCTATCTAGTCAAGCATTTGTACCCAGATGTCTTTCAGTGTAAATTCATCCATTGGAGTCAAGTAAACCCATCAGAGATGGTAAATAAGGCATACTCTTCCTCATCTAGCATCAATCAGTCTCCAATAGTGTTGCCCACGACCCATTTCTCACCTCCTCTCTGGGCCCTTGTTTGAGTGGGCATGGATCTTGTGCTCGATCCTACCATTGCCACACATTCACATATGCAAGCTTCCAGTGGCTTGAAAGTCTCTGCTTTCCTATGCTCATGAACCAGCCCTGGCTCTTACAATCTTTCTGCCCCCTCTTCCACAATGGTCCTTGAGCCGTGGGTAGGTGAGGTTCAGTATAGGAGTCCCATCCAAGGATACACACTTT
This sequence comes from Nannospalax galili, assembly GCF_000622305.1. Lineage (NCBI taxonomy): Eukaryota > Metazoa > Chordata > Mammalia > Rodentia > Spalacidae > Nannospalax > Nannospalax galili. The sequence continues at coordinate 2,782,119 of NW_008341889.1, read as the reverse complement.
GTAGTCTCTTAGTCTTAAAACTAGGTAAGTTGTGGCCTTCTATGTGCATCACACTCTGTTGTATAAGGAAGCTTTACTGGTGAGAGTTAAGGGATGTGTTAGTTTTCTCTCTGCCCCTTGTTCTGCTATGTTCCATGAGCCTTAGGTGTAGAGGTTCAATTGCAATGTATCACCTAGTACTTGACATCTCTCAGAGTATATTCTCTGTGTCTGAACAGTTGTGGAATTCTGCCTTAGCCTCCATCTGTTGCAAAAAGAAACTTCTTTGATGAGTGGTGTACGGTATGCTCGTCTGTAAATATAAGGATCCATATTAGCATATGGTAAAAATTTCATTTGTAAGATACAGGGGTTTTTCTAGGGTCTGTGTGCTCTCTTGCCATTTGTATTTGGATGAGTTTACAGTGCCACTCATGAGTTCACTCCCACTGAGAGGGCTTTACGTTCAATTAGATAGTTGTTGCTTGCTCCCCCAAATTCTCAATAAAGTATTTGCAAACTGAATGCAAGAGCACATCAAAAAGATTATCCACCATGATCAATTTGGCTTCATTCCAGAAATGCCAGAGATGGTTCAATATAAGTAAATCAAAATGTAATCCATCAAATTTATAGACTCAGAACAGAAACCACATAATCATCTCATATGAAATAAATGTTTGAAAAAAATCCAACATCAATTCTTGAAAAAAGTGATGAAGAACCTAAGGATACAGAGATATATTAACATAATAAACACATTATACAACAAGCCCATAGGAAGCATGAAACTAAAGGGAGAAAAACTGTTTCTCCACTAAATAGATAACAGTGCCACTATTGCACCAATAGAGATAGTTTGCTCTGCTGGTCCATATGGTTATTAGGTTTTAGGGCTGGGTTGGACCACTGATTGTTTCTCTCACTTTACAGTTTGCATTTTATCATCTAGCGTTATGATTGCTAAACTTCTGTAGAAGGCCTCCAGGTCAGTTCATGCTCCATTGCTCTAAGTCCTGTATCTGAAGCACGGTTTGTATTCAACATTAGGGTCTTATTTTTTTTTAATTTTGTTTTTTGGGTTTTTATGTATTCTAGATACTGACCCTCTGTCAGAAGGTATAGTAGGTAAAATCCTTTTCGCATTCTGTAGGCTAGCTCTTCTCTCAAATGATGGTGTCCTTTGCTGTACAGAAAAGTTTTGTTGTTGTTGTTTCATGAGGTTCCATTTGCTCGTTGTTGGACTTACTACATACACTGTAGGAGTCCTATTCAGAAAGTACTTTTCTGTGTTTATAAGTTCCAGTGTGTTCCCTATTTTCTTACCTATTAATGTCAGGGTATCAGGTCTTATGCTGAGGTCCTTCATTCATTTAGAGTTGGGTTTTGTGCATGATGAAGATAAGAGCATAGATTCATTCTTCTACACGCAGCTATCTGCTTTTAGCAGCATCATTTGTTGAACATCCTGTTTTTGATCCAGTGTGCATTTTTCACCCCTTTGTTGAAAATCAGGTGTAAATGCATGCACTTTAATTTGGATCCTCAGTTCTCTGCTGTTGATCATTGTGACTGTTTTTATGGTAGTATTATGCTGTTATTTTTACTTAGTTCTGTATTATAATTTGAGATCAGGGATGGTAATTCCTCCAGCACTTCCCTTTTGTTCAGCAGTATTTTGATTATCCTGGATATTTGTGTTTTCATATGAAATGTGAGGTGATTGTGTCAATTTCTGTGAAAAATTGTATTGAAATGTTCATGTTTTGCTTTGAATTTGTAGATTGCTTTTGTTAGGATGCTCATTTTCACAATATTAATTCTAGCAATTCATGAGCATTGGAGGTCTGTCCATTTCTGAGATCTTCAATTTCTTTAAATTTTTATTATACAAATCTTTTACTTGGTAAGATTTATTCTAAGATACTTTATATTTTTTTGAAGATATCAAGAATGGGATGTTCTCTGGTTTCTTTTTGAGTCTGTTTATTGTTGATGTATAGGAAAGCTACTGATTTTTATGTGTTAATTTTCTTTCTTGCTTCTTTGCTGTATTTGTTTATCAGCCCTAGGAAGTTTTCTAGTGGAGTCTTTAGGGTCTATTATATATAGTATCATTTCATCTATAAATAGGGATACTTTGACTTCTTTCCAGTTTTTATCTCCTTTATCTCATTCATTTGTCTTATTGCTCTAGCTAAAATTTCAAGCACTATATTGAACAAGATGGAGAGAGTGTACATCCTTGTCTTCTTCCTGATTTTAGTGGAAAAACAGTTTTTCTCCCTTTAGTTTGATGTTGCCTGTGGGCTTGTTGTATAATGTGTTTATTATGTTAATATATCTCTGTATACTTAGGTTCTTCATGACTTTTTTCAAGAATTGGTGTTGGATTTTTGTCAAAGATTTTTTTCATATGAGATGATTATGTGGTTTCTGTTCTGAGTCTATAAATTCGATGGATTACATTTTGATTTATTTATATTGGACCATCTCTGGCATTTCTGGAATGAAGCCAAATTGATCATGGTGGATAATCTTTTTGATGTGCTCTTGCATTCAGTTTGCAAATACTTTATTGAGAATTTTTGCATCTATGTTTATCAGAGATATTGGCCTAGAATTTTCCTTTATTATCTTTGTCTACCTTGAGTATCAGGGATTTAATAGAGCTTCATAGAAGTAAGTTGGAAATGTTGCTTCTTTTTCTATTTTATGGAATAATTTGAAAAGTGTTAGCATTAGTTCTTCTAGGGACTGGTAGAATTCTGTGTTGTATCCATTTTCCTGGGCATACTTTTTTACCTGGAAACATTTTTTTACTTTTTATTTTATTTATTTTAATTTTTTGTGAATTCTGTGCAATATATTTCCCTAGGTAAGCATTCTACCACCAAGCTACATCCCAGCCCTCTTCTGCTGTGTTAGTTTTCTTTTCCTTGAGAGGGCTCACTACAGTGTAGCCTAGGCTGGCCTTCTCTCAAACCCACTGGGTGCTGGAGTCATAGGTATGCACCGTGCCCCGACCCACCAGCCAAGGATTTTTCTTTCTTTGATGTTGTCTTAGTTTGTTCTTCATTGCTGTGACAAAACACTCTGACCAGTACCAACTTGGGGAGGAAAGGGTTTATTTGTCTTACATCTCCCAGGTCGCACGCAGTTCATCAGGGAGCCCAAGGTAGGAACTCAGGGCAGGAACCTGGAGGCAGGAGCTGGAGCACAGGCCATGGAGGAACGCTGCTTACAGGCTTGCTCCCCTGGCCCCTGCTCAGCCTGCTTTCTTATGCAACACAGGCCCACCTGCCCAGGGGTGGCACCACCCACAGTGGGCTGGGCCCTCCCACATCACTCATCAAGAAGATGCCCTTCAGACATGGCCACAGGCCAGTCCAATAGAGGAAATTCCCCAGCTGAGGCTCCCTCAACCCAGGTGTGTCAAGTTGACACTAAAGCTATCCAGCACACAAGGGATCTGACAACACCCACTTCTGAATTCCACAGCCATTCTATGACACAGGTGCACTTACCTAAATGCAGACAATACACTCATACTATGATATATGTGTGTGTGTGTGTGTATGGTATTAAATATAGTATTAAACTGATTTCTAATCATTTATTATACCTATATATTAATATATCTCTTAACTTTCAGCAAAGAATATCTCTTAAAGTAAGGTTTGTATCCCCAAATGCCCTTCTGTGTGGGTTCATCCACTGGAGCCTGATCAATCTACTAAGAGTGAGTTTGTTACCATATATGTGTGTGTGTGTGTGTATGGTATTAAATATAGTATTAAACTGATTTCTAATCATTTATTATACCTATATATTAATATATCTCTTAACTTTCAGCAAAGAATATCTCTTAAAGTAAGGTTTGTATCCCCAAATGCCCTTCTGTGTGGGTTCATCCACTGGAGCCTGATCAATCTACTAAGAGTGAGTTTGTTACCTATTGCCCTAAGCCTGTGTTAGGATTTTGTCTGGCTTGAGCTTATGAGGGACCTGTCCATTGTGTTAGCATTGTTGTGAATCATATGGGTAACTGACCAGCTCTCTGGAAAACTCTGTTTTCATGTGGTCATTCAGCGCCTCTGGCTCTTACCATATTCCTTCACCCTCTTCCACAATTATCCATGAGCCCAAGGGAAGCAGATATAGGTGTCCTATTCAGTGGTAAGTAGCCTGCAGCCTCTTATTCTCTGCACATTTTCCAGTTGTGGTTCTCTGTGTTAGTCACTGCTGTATAAGGAATTTTCTCTGCTGAGAATTGCTAGATTCAATTAATTCATGGTATCACAATAAGTCATTAGAAATCAGTTTAATAATATATCTAATTAGCAAAATAGTTGTGTTAGACTTTCTTGTATGGCCTGTGGGCTGTCTAAGGTTCTTAGGCCTGATATCAGTATCAGGTATAGGCTCCATATTATGAAGCAGACCTTAAATCCAATTAGGAAATTGTTGGTTACTCCTATAATATTTGTGCCACTATCACACCAGAAGATATGTATTCCAGGGCAGTTGTTGTTGTTCTCAGGGTTCACAACTGGGTAAGATGCATGCTAAATTTTCACGTTACATAACTTACATAGTACCTTCTAGCATTGTAAAAGCTTGGCAGTAGAGATGAGACTGTGAATTCATCACTGGCTTGATTTCTCCTTGTTTGCTCTACAGTTCATGTATGTAGTGTCTTCAGCAATAGGGTCTTACCATGAAGTTCTTGTGGATAAGGAAGAACGGGGCAATGACTAATGTTGTTTGAGGGTTTATAGGATGCTTGGTCAACAGCATCAATGAAGGGAGTCTACTCCTCACATTAGACTTTTGTTTTGCAAGTTTATTTTGTCTAGTGGTGTTAATGCCCTTGTGTTATATGGTAACTACTTTTAATATTTTTATGCTATATAGATTTCTATTTTAAGTAGCTTCTATAGTGGTAGGATTCCATATGATTTTTCTAAAAGCTTTTAGTGTTAGTTATCCCACACCATACTCCCTCCTCTACCCTACCCTCTCAATTCACCAACTCATTTAATCCTTGCTACTTTATATACTTCTTTCCCTCTCAATGACATTGAATTCTTCCCCTCTCAGGAAAGCATCCCTGTTGCTAAAATTCTAGCCCCCTCCTCCTACCATCCTTAGGACAAAACAAGATATAATTTCTCCAAACTACAGTTTAGGGAACCAAAGAATTTATTGGGCTTCCATACAGATCAATGGGTGAGGAGGTTACTTATGGAAGTGTGGTCAGATATGGGGTTCCCTACTACATTGAGACAAAGACCCTGTGACCTTCTGGCTGCTGCCCAAGGTGGCAAAGGCCTTCTCTTTGCCTTCCCCTGTCCTTATCTTCAATCCCTCCCCCATGTACCACTCAAACCAGCTGGTTGGATGAAAGACACTACTGACTCTCTCTGCCCCTCCTCTGCTATGGAAAGTTTGTTTATGGTGTTTGGAGCAAGGGGGTGAAATCCAGCCATAGAAGAATGCATCCATTCAGTGCTTTCCAGTCTATCTTGCCAGGTGGAGGACAAGTCCATTAGTTTTTAACTCCTCTCTAGATTTTGAAATTTAGAAATACAAAAATGATTCTAAAGCTAATATGATTCTAAAGCTAATATCCAGCTATGCAAGAGAATATGCAACATTTGTTTTTCTAGATATGGATAAGCTCACTCAAGATGATTGTTTCCAGTTCCATTCACTCACCTGTTTATTTCATAATTTCATTTTTAAGAGCTGAATAATATTCCATTGCATATATGTTCCACACCTTCATTATATGAGCTCATCAGTTGATAGATATCTAGATTGTTTCCAATTCCTGCCTATTATGAAAATGGCAAAATATTTGACAAATGTGATACAGGAAGGAGGAGTCTGTTTTGGCTCACAGCTTGAGACTGTGATCCATCATGGCAACAGGGGCATAAGGCAGATGGTCACACTGTACCAAGAGTCAGGAAGCAGAGAGATGAATGCTGGTGCTCAGCTTTCTTCCTCCTGATTTTTCCCAGGACCACACACTGTGGAATGATGCTTCCCACATTTAGGGTGAGTCTTCCATCTCAATGAACCTAGACTAGAAAATCTCTCCCAGATATGCCTAGAGGTTTGTCTGTTAGACAATTCTAGATCCTGTTATGTTGATAAATACAAACCATCAAAGTTGGCATCACATGGATATTTGATTTAATCACTGAACCATTTACCTTTGACATTTTAAAAATAACATTTATCAAATTTGTTCGAGATTTTGATACACACACACACACACACACACTCAGGCTTTTATACATGTGCAATGATAGTGAAATCTGATTTTTGTCACTCCCACCCTCTCTGAAGTCTTATACTCCCATTCTCCCTACTATTCCTTTTTCCACATTTATGTTTTTTGACTTTGAGTTTATTGAGGGCCCTCATATCAACTGGGACTTCTTTCGATGAATGCTAATTGATACTGGGTATTAGATTATATGCTTAATTAAGTCACTAAAAAGATCACTTAAAAAAATCAAGCTAGTTTAGAATAGTCTTTTTTTAACTTAAAAAAACTTTATTGAGAATTTCATACATGCATATAAGGTATATGAAAACCATGACCGCTCCCTCCATTCCAACACCTCCCATATCTCTCCATCATTTTTTTTCCTGACAACTTTGCCTTTCTTTTTCTTTCTTTCTTTCTTTCTTTCTTTCTTTCTTTCTTTCTTTCTTTCTTTCTTTCTTTTTTCTTTCCTTCATTTCCTTCCTTCCTTCCTTCTTTCTCTCTCCTTCCTTCCTTTCCTTCCCTCCCTCCCTCCCTTCTTTCTCTCTCTCTCTCTCTTTCTTTTCTTTCTTTCTTTCTTTCTTTCTTTCTTTCTTTCTTTCTTTCTTTCTTTCTTTTTTCTTTCCTTCTTTCTTTCTGGGGCTTTTGCTACTCTAACATCCCCCCCCCTCTGAAAATCTTTTAAGGATTAGATAGGAACTCCCAAATACTTTTGACATTTTTGGCCTTTGGAACAGAGTATGTTGCTAACAGGCCGAAGGACATTTTGACTTTTAGCCAAGAAACTGGCTACTTTTCTTTAGATTCTTTTTTTTACCCTAACTGCCTAGCCAATTCCTACCTCCTATTCTTATCACACCATCCTCTGAAAAGGTTATTCAAATTGCTGGTAGGGAATCTGGACACAGACCGCTCTGGCTTCTTCCATGCTGAACAGGGACTCAAGGTGAGGGAACCCCTTCAGTGGGTCCATCTAAAATACTTCCAAATTTCATAACTCTTATCTGTATGGGGAAAAGAAAGTCCTTGACTGGTGAATAGGGGATGTGAAGGAGAAGTAAAGGCAAGAGTAGTTAGCATTACAAGCTCTAGACATGGAACTAGAAAAAAACATCAGAACAGGACAATTTTCAAATGTTCATATGCCAGTCCCTTGGAATTTCTTGACAAGGGCTTCCAAAAGCATTCCTCTATTGGGTTCCTCCTCATTTTTCTTTTGTCTGCCAAGGATGGGCTCAGGATTTGCTTTCAGGCACTTTGATAGCTGTTGGAGTGGCTGGAATCAGTGTTAGTTCCCTCTCAAAAGCTTCTAGGTAGGGGGAGAAAACATTTAGCCATCATTTTAGACCAATAGTGGGTTATCTCCCTTAGGATAAGTGGGCACTACATTATTGCAGACCAAGATTTGAAGTCCTACATCTGAGCAGCATTTTCTGCTTTAAAACAAAATTATCAATGAGAAATAATTGTCTAAAACCTATGTGCCCCTCAAATGATGAGTGGTTAACAGAATTGTCCTATCTTTATACAATGGAGCTCTATTCAGCAGTAAAGAAAGATGAAATAATGAAATTTACAGGTAAATTGATGGATCTAGAAACTTTTTAAAAAATTATTTATTTAATAACCATATAATTAGAAGAAGCATTTCATTACAACAGCATTGACATATTCAATAACAATTCCCAGAGCTAAGATACATCTCTTTCAAAATTGGCTGTAAATTTTTAGGTTTACGGTAAAATTAATACAGTTATACAATACTGTACTCAGTATAAACCCCATAAGACATAAAATTAAATGAAGTTTTAACTTTAAAAAAGATCTCCATTTCATTATTAAAATACAGTTTCATACAAAAAATTCATTTTTAATACAATTGACACTAAGATGCACATGCGTTTCTAAACACTATATATCTGATCATTACTAGTCATAGTTGGTTACTTTCTGAGCTCCTTGGCATCTGAACATTGATATAAAGTCATCAGGCAGATTGCAATCGTAATGTTTTTCACATCTACTAATTATTAAGGAACAAATTTTTATGCTTTGAAGAATTATTTTTTTAATTAATTAATTAACTACTTATTTATTTTGCAACCATTTCCCAGATAGTACCCTCCCATAGCCTCCCTCCCCCCACTAGAGCCCTTATACTCTGATATCCCTGCTACTGCCTTCTGTGTTGTCAGCACCCCCAGCCTTTCCCCACTACTTGCCCTTCTGGTGAATCGAGTCAGCCTATCTAGAGGTCTTTGTTTTAGGAGGTTCAGCTGTTCCTCATATAGTGTTAATCATTTGTTCCTTTGGATAAGATTGGGGTCTGCTGTTCATTTTCCCAGTTCTATGCTGAGTTACTATCTGGGAATCCCTTTGGCCAGCTTGGCCAACAACTCAAAAGAAGGTATCTCCTATCTGGCATTGTTGCTTGTTATGTAGCCTTTAGCTACGCATGTGTGCTCTTAAGAAATTATATTGGCCCCTTTAATCTTTGGTTATACTTTCCTTTTGGGTATTTAAGGCCATAAAGTTGGTCCAGATAAACCGATTTATTTTTACTCTTAAGGTTGTTTGAGGATCTGTTCTTCAGGGGTCACAGGGGACCCCCTGATTCCTTTCTTTTTACCAGTTCTGCCTATGTGAAGATAAGTGGAAGGTCCTGCTCGACCCTGGTTGACTTTGCTTGGAAGCATGGAGGAAATGATTCCTCTGTGTTGACCCTCCTCTTTATAGACTGGACACTGGTTCAAGTGCATCTGCTGGGGTCTCCTTGGCCTCCTTGATCAAGCAGAGAGGTGACTGACTACAATTACAGGACATTTTGAGAGATGCTCAGAGTCCCCTGGAACTAGTCAACCTAGGAGGGCAAGGAGCAAAATGTGTCATTTATTTCCTACTGACCAAAGTATTATAGACCTGAACGTATGTCTGTTAAACACCCAAGGTTAGTTCCACTGGTCTGGTATTTTTAATTACTGTGTGTCATGTAGATAAATCTTGAGCAAAGACCAGTTGTTCTCAGATAAACCTTACCTAGACATATATTTCTTGATCTGCTATGTATAATTTATCAGTAGGTTGTAGGAGTAATATGGTTCCCACTGTTTTCAAAACTAGCTAGACATTATTTATCTCTTGCATTGTCTCACTGATCCATTATGGTTTATCCACTTAATGTGCCTCCATTTCCCCCCTTTCTCCCTTACTAATACCCTTCTCCTATGGTCCTACCTCTCTTGAGCTCCTTCTTTCCCTTTATCCCCTAGG
>NW_008341889.1:2770955-2772480 GCF_000622305.1 Nannospalax galili | reverse complement strand
TATAAAGGCCTGTTTCCTGCTGTTCTTCTCTTTCAGGTTATTTCTTTTCCTTTACCTCCCTGTTTCCTTTCCATTATCCTGTTTCCTGTAGTTATGTCTGTTGCATGCTTATTTATCAGAGTCCGCTTCTAGGATTCACATATGAGGGAGAACATATATCCATTTTCTTCTGAGTCTGTGTTACTTCACTTAGTATAACAGTTTCCAGTTCCATCCATTTACCTGTAAATTTCATGATTTCATCTTTCTTTACTGCTGAGTAAAACTCCATTGTATATATGAACCATATTTTCATTATCTACTCATCAATTGTGAGACACTTAGGTTGCTTCTGTCTCTTAGCTGTTGTGAAAAGAGCAGCAACAAACATGGATGTACATGTGCCTGAGTAATAGGATGAATTCTTTGGGTATATGCCAAGGAGTGGTATAACTGGATCAAATAGTAGGTTCATTTGTAGTTTTTTAAGAGTTCTCCACACTGCTTTCCATAGGACTTGAACCAGTTTGCAGCCCTACCAGCAGTGGATGAGTGTTCCCCTTTCCCCATGTCCTCTCCAACTTTGGTATCATTTGTTTTTTTGATCTTAGTCAGTCTGTCTGGGGTAAGGTAAAATCTTAAAGTGGTTTTAATTTGCATTTCCCTACTTATTAGTGATGTTGAACATCTTTTAAGATGTTTCATAGCCATCTTTACTTCTTCTTTTGAGAACTCTCTGTTCAGCTGCTTAGCCCATCTTTTCATTGGGTTGCTTCTTGTCTTGGTTCTCTGTTTTTTGAGTTTGTTATATATTCTGGTTATTAAACCTCTGTTGGAAGTGTCGCTCGTGAAGATTTTCTCCCAATCTGTTGGGTTTCTGTTTGTTTCCTTGGTTGTCTCCTTTGATGTACAGAAGCTTTTCAGTTTAATGAGGTCCCATTTGTTAATTCTTGCCCTTGTTTCCTGAGCAATTGTTGTCCGGTTTAGAAAATCTTTTCCTACACCTATATCTTGTAGGTTTTTCCCATTGTTTTCTTCTAATAGTTTCAGAGTTTAAGGCTTTACATTGAGGTCTTTGAGCCATTTGGAATTGGCTTTTGTGCAGGGTGAAAGATAGGGGTTTAATTTCATTCTTCTACAAGTGGAGATCCTGTTTTGCCAGCACAATTTGCTGAACATGTTGTCTTTCCTCCAGTTAATGTTCTCGGCCCCCTTGTCAAATATCAGGTGGCTGAAATTTACTCATATTTACTCATATTTTGGTCTCCAATTTTGTTCCACTGGTCTATGGATCTATTTTTGTGCCAGTACCATGTTGTTTTTATGACTATAGCTCTGTAATATGGCTTGAAATCTTGTATAGTAATCCCCTCGGGCATTGCTTTTAGTGCCCAGGGTTGTTTTGGCTATCTGAGATCTTTTGTGCTTCCATGTGAATTATAATATAGTTTTCTGAATTCTGTGAAAAATGTCATGGGGATTTTGATTGGCATTGCATTGAATCTATATATGACTCTTGGTAGGATGGTCATTTTCACAATATTAA
>NW_008341889.1:2755553-2770713 GCF_000622305.1 Nannospalax galili | reverse complement strand
CTGAACGTGTTAATAATTTCTAGGAGTTTTCGGGTGGAGTTTTTGGCATCCCTTAGATATAATATCATATCCTCGGCAAAAAGGGATAATTTGACCTCTTCTTTTCCAATTGGTACTCCTTTAATGTCCTTCTGTTGTTTTATTGCTCTAGCAAGGGTTTCAAGCATTATATTGAAAAGGAGTGGAGATAGTGGACAGCCCTGTCTGGTTCCTGATTTTAATGGGAATTCTTCCAGTTTTTCCTTCTCTGCATCTATTGGATGACTATGTGGTTCTTGTCTTTGATACAATTTATATAATTTATGACATTTGTTGACTTACATATATTGAACCATCCCTGCATCTCTGGGATAAGTCCAACATCATCATGGTGGGTGATCTTTTTGATGTATGTCTCTATGAAGTTTGCAAGTATCTTGTTGAGAATTTTTGCATCTATGTTCATTAAGGATATGTGTCTATAGTTTTCTTTTTGGGTTGTATCTTTATCTGGCTTTGGTATTAGAGTGATGCTGGCTTCATAGAAGGAATTTGGAAGCTCTCCCTCCATTTCTATTTTTTTATGCTTTGAAGAATTATTTATTTATCTATCATCTATCTATCTATCTATCTATCAATCAATCAATCTATCTATCTATCTATCTATCTATCATCTATCTATCTGTACACGCACTTCTAAGGTAGCACCCTCCCATAGTCTCCCTCCCCCAACTAGAGCCCTTATACTCTGATGTCTCTGCTACTGTCTACTGTGTTGTTGGCATCCCCAGCCCTTCCCCACTACTTGCCCTTCTGATGAATCTAGTCAGCCTATCTAGAGGTCTTTTTTGTTTAGGAGGGTCAGCCATTCCTCATCTAGCAATAATCAGTTGTCTCTATTCCTTTGGATAAGATTAGGGTCTGCTATTTGAATAAATTAAGTAGTATTGGATGCAGATCTTCTTTATATTTGTGATAGAATTCTGCTGTAAATCCGTCTGGTCCTGGGCTTTTTTTAGTTGGGAGGTTTTGTATTACTGTTTCAATTTCTTTTTGTGTTATGAGTCTGTTTAAGTTGTTAATCTCTTCTTGGTTTATTTTTGGTCGTTCTCATGCCTTTAGATATCCATCCATTTCTTTTAGGTTTTCAAATTTAGTAGCATATAGGTTTTTTAAGTATTCCCTTATAATGTTCTGTATCTTCCTAGTGTCTGTTGTGATGTTTCCCCTTTCATCTCTGATTGTGTTGATTTGGAGGTGCTCTTTCTTTCTTTTGGTTAACTGGGCTAGAGGTCTTTCAATCTTGTTTATCTTTTCCAAGAACCTGATCTTGGAATTGTTGATTCTTCGTATTGTTTTCTTTGCTTCAATTTCATTAACTTCTGCCTTGATTTTTGTTATTTCTTCTTATCTGCTGGGTTTGGGTTTCATTTGCTGTTGTTTTTTGAGTGTGTTGAGTTGCAATGTTAAGTCATTTATATGTGTTCTTTCTGATTTTTTGATGTAGGCAGATTGCTTTTGTCTTCAGGAGCTCGCACAGAGGCCCAATTCAGATGAGAGTCAGATGTTTTCAGGCTTTCTCCTAAGTTCTGGTTCTCTCCAGGAACGATTTTGGCCTCAGGAATTTGGGGGTAGAGTGGCTTGGGAGTCTGGCCCAGGAAATATGCTGGTCTAGGGCAGCTGGTGGCTATGCCACCCAGAGATGCAAAGGCAGATGGGGTGGGAAGAGGCCCCAAGGGCTCCTGGGGCCTGCACTGAGGAGCTGTGTTGGTCTGGATGCAAAGGATCAGGAAGAGGAAAGGTCAGCCCCTGCATCCCACAAAGAGGCTGGTGGGTGGTTCAGGCCCAGGGAAGCAGAGAGAGGTTAGGGTGGGGCCAGGCCCAGAAGCAGTATTCCTGGGGCCCAGAGAAGGCACTAAGTTGGTCTAGATGAAAAGGATCAGGAAGCAGTATTGTTTCCCCTGGTGTCTAGGGCCCCAAGACAAGGAATGGGACAGGACCTAAACTAGGAGGAGAGAACAGCCAGGGAGATGGGAGGGTGAATGAGCCTGGGGGAGTCAAGTTGCAGAAGGCACTATGTACTTACCCTGGAGAGAGGCCTGCAGTAGGAGAGAGGCCTTGGAATTAGAAACTTTTATACTAAGTGAAGTAACACAGACTCAGAAAAACAAAAGACTATGTTCTCCATCATTTGTAGATCCTAGCACCAAATCCCTTTATATTCCATGTTCTTTAAATAAGATGATGCTGTACAGCAGGTTCTTCTATGTGAAATAACTACCATCATCACAATTTAATCTGTGCTTGTTTGCAAAATATCATCACAATTGGGCTCATTGACGGTTGTGCTCCTTCATTAAAGGAGGGGCAAGCAGGGTCAGTGGACCTTCACCAGAGTATCCAGCCACTCTTCCCAACGAACTTTATGTAATTTGGCCCAAATCCTTTCCTGGATTTGATGAGGTCTAAAGTATATAATCTGGGGAAGGCTAAGAAGAGAAGGCTTCATCTGTGCTGAGCAAAGTCTTTCCATTGTGCATACCCCCAGGTCTCTTATACACCTCAGCAACCCTTCAGTAATCTCTGTCAATTCATTTGTTCCCCAGGAAAACTTTAATCAATCATTGGTTTGACATTAGAACCTTAAAAGGGGTTAAACATTGTTTAGTATCCCCAGGGAAAAGGATTCTCACAATGTTAAAAGGATATGGGAATAGAGATATCTTCCAAAATATAAAAAATGAGAAAGCCTAAGCAAGAGATGAAGGTCTGTGTAGGTTTGCTATTATATATAAAGAATGAGACAAAAATAACATACACATAATCTTAAAATTTCTAAGATCATAGTTTAGTCAGCTAGTTTAAGGAACAAAATATATGTCTAATCAAAGTTTATCTGAGAATGTTTGGTTTTTGACCAAGTTTTATCTACGTAGCACATGGTAATTATAAGTACCAGACTGGTGGAACTAACCTTCTTGGATGTTTAACAGAGAGTCTTAAATGACAGTTTTTACTCCTTGCTCTACAAGGTTGACTAACTTCCAGGGGACTATGGAGCATCTCTCAAAATGTCCTGTAACTGTGGTGAGTCACCTGTCCTCCTGTTCAGGAAGGACATGGAGACCCCACCAGAGGGACATGAACCAGTGCCCAGTCTACAAAATGGAGGGTCAACTCAGAGGAAAACATTTCCTTCATGCTTCCAAATGAAGCCAGCCATGGTCTAACAGGACCTTTGGCTTATCTTCACGTAGATGGAACTGGTACAAGGAAGGAGCCAGGGCCTCCTCCCAAGCCCATGTGACCCCTGAGGTACAGATCCTCCACCAACCCGAAGAGTAAAAATAAATTGGTTTATTTGGGCCAACTGTATGATCTTAAACACACAAAAGGAATGTTCTTATTTTAAGACAAGGCTTTTCAAGTTTTGTAGATACCAAGGAAAATTTGGGTTCAGGCTTTGAATGTATCTCCTCATTCCTCTAGAGCCCTTGTTCCATTCTTAGGGCAATTCTTTTGATTACTTAAGAGATAAGTTAAGCACAGTTTTGACATATAAAGCTAGCATTTGTATCTCTAACTTAAGGAAGAATTCAGAATTTAAAAATATTAGTAGTTAACATTTTTTTAAAAGCATACTAAGTAACACTGTAATGATTTCTTTTAACGGAAAAAAATACTAAAAGGAAAAAAATAAACAGCAAAATGACACATTATCATTGATTTTGCTGCTTAATGTTTTTCCAAACTTAGTTAAATGTAACTGATGCACATCTTAAAAATGGAACTGATGTACATTTTAAAAATGTATAATTTTTAAAGTGTAAGAAAGTAGTTCAAATTATACAAAAACAGAAAATTCATAGGAATGAATTTTATATATAGAAACATCAAGGTAATAGGTAATAGCTGTAAACCTTGGAGTCCTCTGATCATTTTGGTTGTTCGGGAGAAATTCCTCTCAAACTTGCACATAGAGAAAAGATACAAAACCCATAGAGAATCACAAAGCCTGGAGCACTAGGCCTTAGAAAGAGGAGGGTTGATGTAGCTCCTGGTCTGCAGAAATTATGTCCCTCTCCAGTTTTGATAAGGAGTACCTAATTCTTTCATATAAAAATCCAAAATTTCTAGGGTAGATATCTAATGGATGATCCAACCAATGGCTTGTGAGTTATTTAATAATCATAATTAGGCAGATATTATATGAGGGCACCTACTGTACAGAAGAGACTTGGCAAGAGATTCTGAAATGCTTGACTGAAAAGTTGAGACCTCGGTGGATTCTCTAGACAAATGAGTTGTTGCAGCATTCTTAACGAGGTCAGATTGGCTGAGCCACAACATTATAAGTAATGTAGTGATCTTTGTACTAACATAGTCTCTAGAATACACAGAAAATCTTAAAGGGAAGATAAATGTACTCTTGAGAATAGGATTAAAATTTAAACATAAATTAATGAAGTCACAGGTATCAGTAAGCAAAGTGCTTGAGTCCTTAGAGACAGCAAAATGTTTCTTGTGGCAAAGTAGTATTTCATATGGAGGGAGGCAGAAGGACTTTCTAGAAGAAATCAATATATTCAGGCCTATAGAAGTCCCTTGGAGTGTGTGATGAATATCTTATCTAGACAATACATGATAATATTTTGTTATAACATTAATAATTCTTACATACAAGAAATAATTCAAATATTGTTTACAGATTCTAAAATTGTCTAGTTTTGTCTCCATGCAATTTCTGTGAAATGCTTTCTTATTTAATGTACAATTCTTCAAAATAAGAACTACATAGATTTTCTTATTTTGACATTGCACTTTCCCCATGCAGACTGGAACAAAACTGATTATGTACTTTGTCATGTGCTTTTCATACCCTAAAACTTAACTGTTTAGTGGTTGATAATTGTGAGTGGTGAATAATAACAAATAATACAACTCACTCATGGAGAGAACTTTTAATGTAATTTTGAAATATTCATTGTTCAGTATTGACCATAATAAAACTTTTTAACACGAACATGCTTTTTCCTATGGGTTTTCTTTCATCAAGCCATTTCTTTAGTATTAGTCATTGATTAGATATAAAGATGATGGATAATGTATTAGTAGGTTTTACTTCACTGTATCCAAATACCTGACAAAAACAACTTAAGGGAGCACAGATTTATTTTGGTTCATACTTTCAGTAGGTTACAGTCCATTATGGTAGAATGTGGTGGCAGCAGTGTCTCCATTTGTGGCTGTGGGAGTGTGAGTCAGGGGTTGCTCATATAGGGCAGAGCAGGAATCAGAGTACAAGCTGAGACCAGGGGTGGATATAATCTTCACATGCCCATTCTAGGAAGCTACAGTCACCAGAAGGCAACACCTCCTAAGGGCTCCACAATCTTCAAAATAACACCAAAATTTGGAGACTCAGATTTGAAAACATGAGCCCATGGGGAATATTTTTACACTATTTTTTAATTCTCAGAGAAACAAATTTCCTTTCCTTTCATTTTCATTAATCAGCCCATAAGCTACCATTCCATAAGTAATGCTCTCCATCTGTAACCCAAAAATTTTAAAATTACTTTTAAAAAAGTTATCTATGTTTTATTATCCATTGAGAAGATAAAGCAGACAAGGGAGAGAGAGAGACTCAAAACCAAGTTGAGGTCAGAGTTTTGAATTATCTCAGAGGGTTACCTAAGATAACTGACCTTATGATCCTTGAAATATATTGTACCTCACAAATTTTAGTTTAAAAATTTTAGGTATCATGGCCTCATTCTAGAGATCCTTATTAATAAGGATGGGATCTTTAAATCTGTAGCTTAAAGAACCAAGTGATGCTATTATACTTCAGTGTTTGAGTGTCTTTGACTGTGGATAATCAAGTGAAGGTTTTTAATTATGAAGAGCTAGGCTTAGGATTATTTATGATGGGTGCTAAGAGTTTGATAATTTAGATTTAGAGACAAGTTAAAAGGTACATACAAATGGCCAAGAAACAGTTAATAAGCGCTTAAGTCGGGGTATTGTCAAAGAAAATTATATGGAATATGATTATTCAACAATTAACCTAATATTTACTAAGGGCTATCCATAAATAAGACATCACTCAAGGTATTGTGGCTACAGTAGAAAATGAAACAGGAAATTATCCTTATAGAAGTTATATTCTATTTGTATGTGATAAAAATAAGTGAGTTTGAAAATATATACACTACAGAATATTCAAGCACTCTATAGAAAGAAAGATCAGGGAAGGGGATAGGACACATGTGGTGGTTCAAATGAAAATGTCCCCATAGACTCCAAGTGTTTGGACATTTTGTTCCCAGTTAGTGGTGCTGTTTTGGGAGGTCTTAGAAGGTGTGGCCATGCTGGAGGAAGCACATCACTTGGGACGGGCTTGCAGAGTTCTTAAGCATTGCCATATCTCCCTTTGCACTGCTTTCTGTGCCTGCTTGAAGATGTGAGAGCTTAGGCTCTGCTTCTACTCCAGCCACCTCTGTGAACTTGTCTCTGCCATGATGGACTATCGTTCCTTTGGAACTGTAAACTAAATAAACTCTTCTTTTTATAAATTTCTTTGGTCATGGTGTTTCTATGAAAGCATCAGAAAAGTAGTACAATACATTTGTAGAAAATACATTTAATTATTTGGGAAGAGTTCAGTTAGAAACTAATATTTTAGATAAATTTGAAGGAGATGAGAATTCATGATATTAAATTATCTGAGGCAAGCTAGTTCCTAGATTAATATACTGACAATGAAAACATGTCCTGTATGTTTCAGGAAAACAAAGGTGTCCTTATCCTTATGCACTGTGCAGGAATCGCAGACACAGTGGGGAGAATTCTGAGATACTAGGTCAGCTACACAGTGGGATTTAGACCATTTAGACTGTACACACTTATAGAACTTTGGTGTCTTTCTTGACTGAGATGATAAAGCTTTGGAAGGTCTTGAGCAGCACAGAAGTGTAATACATGTGATGTTTTGACAGAATCACATAGAATGACATGGGTCTAGATTGTGGCATGAATTGTAAGGGTCAGCTAGCTGGAAGAATATGATGAGTGATGCACTTATCATGTATAGTTGCCTTGCACAAGTGTGATAGCAGTGTACAGAGTGAGAATTTATCATTTTCTGGAAATATTCTGAAGACAGAGACAATAGGACCTTCTGATAATTTGGTTGTGAGATAAGTGCTAAGAATGTGACATTATCTTTGGGTCTGGTGAGATGGCTCAGCAGACAAAGTTATTTACACCAAGCTTCATGGCCTTAATTTCATTCCCAGAACCCACATTGTAGAAGGAGAGAAGTGAGTCCCCACATGCGCACTCTGACATCTTTCTTTTTCTTTTTTCTTCTTTTTTCTTTCTTTCTTTCTTTCTTTCTTTCTTTCTTTCTTTCTTTCTTTCTTTATTTCTTCTTTATTTCTTTACTAGTTGGGGGAGGGAGGCTATGGGAGGGTGCCATCTAGGAAGTAGGTGTATAGTCGAATAAGATGGTTTGGGATGTTCTCTCAGACACACACACACACAAACACACACACATTCACAAATAAATTAATGTGATTTAAAGTTTTTCAAAGGTTTCTTTGAAACATGGAGTGACTATTATGTAAGATGGGCCAAGTTTCAGAAAATGTAGGGTACCTGTGACTAATAAGAGTTTAGTTTATTTAACATAAATTTGAAGCAGATGCTAAAGCAGCTAGAGCTATTTAGTAGGAAATTTAATGGAAGTCTAGGATTTAGGAAAGACATCAAAACCTAAGAGAAATTTAGCAGCTCTGAGTTCATAAAGAGTTCATAAAGGAGAGGACTAATAGGTTGAAACAGTGGCTCAGCAATTAAGAACATTTGCTACTCTTGCAGACGTTCCAAGTTCAGTTCTCTGCACCTGCTTGGAAGCTCATGCCTACCTGTTATTCCAGTACCGAGGAATCCAATGGTCTTTTCTGGTCTCCATTGCTTCACACATGCACATGGTGTATATAAACTCATTCAGGCACACATACTAACACATAAAATAATAAATATAACTTCATAAAGGTGGTCTAACACTGACACCTGGAACATCATAACACTTAAGAGTTAGGCAGACAAGGAAAAATAATTAAAGGTAGCAAAGTAGAAATACCAAAGAGGTAGAAAGAACCCAAAATTATGGTTTCTTATAAAGCAAAAGAAGAAAAAGTAAGTAGAAATTACAGTCTGTGAAATCAAATGAAACTAACAATTCAAGCAGCAAGCTGAAGATTAAATGTATGAATTTATGTGGAGATTTTTACTGACGTTACTAGAAAGAGATTCTGTAGAACAGTAGGAATGAGTTCTTACTGAATTATGTTCAGGAACCTATAGCAAGTAGAGGAATTGAAGAGGTGAGTTTTGCAATAAAGAAACCATGAGAGATATAAAGTAGGAAAATAGAAAAAGTACGCTACGATTACCACTCCCCCAACAAAACTGTCCAGGTGAAAGTAAGGCACCCACGAACGATGGAGGAAAAGAAGAGAATTTTACTTTGACTGTGATAAGAGGAAGGGCTAATATGAATTCCCCCTAAGACTAGAGTTCTCAGGGATTGAACTTCCAGCGCATGACAAAGAAAGAAAATGACAGCGTCCTTGCTGTCTTTTCCATCTGTGGAGCAGAAGAAGCAAAGACAAACTTTGAAAGCTGTCAGTCTTTAGAGTTCCCCACATGAAATGAGCCCAGAGAGAAAGAACTTGGTGATGAACTC
Source organism: Nannospalax galili (assembly GCF_000622305.1). Lineage (NCBI taxonomy): Eukaryota > Metazoa > Chordata > Mammalia > Rodentia > Spalacidae > Nannospalax > Nannospalax galili. The sequence goes on along the minus strand of NW_008341889.1, from coordinate 2,761,979 downwards.
CTTTGGAATAGAAAGAAAAGGTCAAGATGCTTCAGTGGTTTGGAGCCTTAGATTGAGAAACTGATACCATTTAAGCAAGACAATGAACTTACAACAAAATCAGGAAATGGAAGACTGACAATGGCGAAAAGAGAACACTAAAATAAATCAGTGATTGTTGATTTTGTGAGTTTTGACATTGAGTTCTTGAGACAATTTTTTTGGATCTCTTTCTCTGAATGAAAGTGATTCATGCAAGGCAAGAGATTCTAGAACTGTGGAAGAGAAGCTCAAAGGATCACTTTTTCTGGGGTCTTTCTTTCTCTCTCCCCCTCTCTCTCCAACTAGAATGAATCTGCTGCCAATATCATCTTTAATAGGTTTTAGTAAGTCTGGAAAATGCTTGGTTGCTACGTTCAGTTATAAATTATGAGTGTCTTCATAGCCATCACTCATCCTCCAATATGAACAAGTTGAAAATGAAAATAAGTAGGATTTTGGTGGACTCCATCAGTGGACTGAAGTTGCAGGGAAAACACTACCCCATAGCCTAGACATAGTTGAATCCAAAGCTAAAGTCAAAATATGCCTACTTGGAGCCGTAGACTCTAGCACCAAAAGCTCATAAAAATACTTTTATCGTAATATTGACAAATAGCTAGGAGGCTTAAGTGATGTTGGTGCTTTCATGGGTCATATAGTCAGAACACCATCAACCTATCATGTCAAAAAAATGAAAAAAAAAAGTTTTCTATTGGCTCTTGTGAATGGGGATGTCTGGTTACAATTAAACACTTATAGAGTAGACTCCATAATAAATATCTATTTACTCTCCAGTAAAAAAGATCTTAAAAGAGCGACATAGCTCTAGAAGAAGGTAAATGTTCATGTTCCAACCCCTCTGCACTTTCTGTATCAACTGAAGAGGGAAAGAATAAGACTTGAAATTTAATGATAAAATTATAGAATACAGTCCAGTGTCTAAATATCACTATAGAACTTTCTATAGTCACAGTGAATTGAAGATAAAAAAAGTGAAAATTTAGACTCTTTTGAAAGCAAAGTAAGGCACTGTCAGAACTTGAAGTATCTGGCACCTATATGTAGGGCAAATACGACGGACCAGCCCAGCGGGCTTCATTGGAGATGGCGTGACAGGCAAACATCAAATACAATCTCTAAGCTGCTAGCTAGATTGATAAAATGCTTAATTATCTCACTTCCTATCAACTGATGCTACACATCTATCTTTCAACAACCCAAGCAACAGTCTCATGACTTTCCAAAGGCAAGAGAGACACAGTATAAAGAAACAAAGCAATCATCTAAATCCAACTCAGATATGACACAGACATTTGCATTTTCAGGCCATGAATTTAAAACTCTGTGATGAATGTGCTAGGGTTCTGAAAAATGCGTACGATATATGAGAATAGATAGGGTTTGTTATCAGAGAGATTGAAACTCCAAGTGAGAATCAAAACAAAGTATTATAAATGAAAACTACAATATTCGAAATGAATTGTGACTTCTGATGGACTGCTTTCTAGGCCAGAAATGATTTAGGGATGGTTCAGTAAGCTTGAGGATAGATGATAGGAGTTACCTAACAGAACTGCAAAGAAAGAAAATATCCACTTGATCACACCTCTCAAGGTTGATAAATTGAAATATTTTATTTATGATACATCCTAGAATGAAATTTAGTAAGGTGTCTTCATTCAGTGTCATAAAAATTTTAAGCAAATTGATATTAAGAATAAAGGTATAATTAGAATTTGCTAATCTGTAGCAGATCGAGATGTCAATACTAAGAGTAATTAATTAAAGAAATATTATTCTAGATATAATCAGAAAGAAGGAGGTGGTGGGGAGAGAGGGGAGAAGGGCATTGAAGGAGAGACAGACACAAAGACACTTTGTCCTTTTCTAAGCCTAAACAAAATGTCAAATTATTAAAATTTATATTTCTCTAAGACTGGTACCAGTGATAAATCCTTCAGCTGAGGACTTAAAAACTAAGTACATCAACTTACTTTTGGCACCTATATAGTACTATTATGTCTATAATACATTTTTAATTTAACTTTCTGCGTGGGACATATTTATCTCCCTAAATGTTTCAGTCTTTTTAAAAGCAAGGAGAAGGACTGGTAAGATGGCTCATTGGTTTTGGTGGTTTGAAAGAAAAATGTTCCCCATAGACTTATGCACTTGATCACTTGGCCCCCATTGGTGGCACTTTTTGGGTTAGGTTATGGAATCTTCTAGGAGGTGAAACCTTGTTGGAGGAGGCATGTCACTGGAGGTGGGCTTTAGGGTTTATATCCTCTCTCCTCCTCCCTCTGTCTGTGTGTCTCTGTGTCTCTGTCTCTGTCTCTGTCTGTCTCTTCTTCCTATGTATATATGAAAATGTGATGTGATGTGATCCATAAGCTTCCTTCTTGAGACATCATGCCTGTCTGTTGCCATGACGTACCCGTCCCTGCCATGATGGACTCTATCCATCTGAAATTATAAGCCAAAATAAATTCTTATGCAAATTGTTTTGGGTTATAATATTTCATCAGAGTAACAGAAAAGTAACTAATACTGTGGGTAAATATGTTTACTACCATGACTGACAACATGTGTTCAATCCCTGGAACCCACATGGAGGAAGGAGAGAATGGACTCTTCAAATTGTCCATTGAAATCCATGTGCACAGTGGCATGCAATTTCTCTCTCACCAGAATTAAAAATATGTCTTTTTTACTTCATAGCACATACTTCTCAAGTCTCACAGACACAGAGATGCACATGTACATGTATTGCCACTTTTTACTTTTAATAGTTAAAGAATGTATTCACATGTAATTGAACATATCTACAAGATACTATATGACATTTGTCTGACTATATCTAATGTGTTATGATAAAAAGAATATTATTTGATAATGTCACATCATGCATTTATGAGTTCTTTGTGTTGCTGGGCTGGAGATGTGGTAGAGTGCTTGCTTAGCATGCATGAAGTCCTGTGTCCGATCTCCAGCACTGCATAAAACCTGGTGTGGTGACACACCTATAATCCCAGTACTTTGGGAGGCAGTTAGAGGAAGGCAGATTGGAAGTTCAAGGTTATCCTCCCTAAGCTGCAGAGTTTGAAGCAAGGCTGGGCTATATGATCCTTTGTCTCAAAAACATAAAGAAAACAAACAATACTATTTATGTTGGAAGACATTCAAAATCCACTCTACTTACTATTCTGAAGTATTCAATTAATAACCCTCTGCTGTTATTCCTCCTATCTAACTGCATCCTGCAAACATCCTCTCTCAAGCTCTGCTCTTCCCACTCCTTTCCCAGGCTTAGGTAAACACTCTTGTCGTTTTCTATGAGATCAAGGCTTTATCTTCTATATGTAAGATAGGATGACACATGGCACTTTTAAAAAGGAACTTCTGGGCTGCGTGTATGACTCAATGGTAAAGTGCTTGCCTAGCACTGGGTTCGATCCCCAGAATAAAGCTGGAGCATCATAAATATGATTATTCTACTAAAATTAACCAATGCCCAGTTTTCTAGGTACTTGATATTTTTATTTGCATGTCCCTCAGAAATCTTAAACTTACGATGTCAAAAATTAAATTCTCCTCTCTGTTACTTATCCCTTCTCCCACTTCCCAATCCTGATTAATGGCATCATTATTCACTGAGGCACCAAAACAAAACAAAACAATAAAAAAAACAAAAACAAAACTAAACCAAAAAAACCCAACCAACCAAAAAAAAAAAAAAAAAAACCCACCAAAACAACAAAGCAAAACAACAGCAACAACAACAACAAAACCCCATAAGTGTATTAGATCAAGCTTCTAAGTGGTGTTACTGCTTATTCTTCATTAACTCTCTTTCCTTATTTATAAAATATAGATGTTTCCTATGACACTCAGGTGCACATTCTACACCTATAAATGCTGCAGTCAACAAAACAGAAATGTCCTACTCTAAAGAACATGTATTTTAGTGTCTGTGCTGTGGTTATTGTAGGGGAAGCTGAACTGGGTTGGTAAAATCTTTTAAGAATATTTCTTACAAGTAAATAAACATGTGGTCCTTCAGGAATATTGGCTCTGCTATGTCTGAAAAAAACTAAATCCATCTACAAACTGAATCATATTTTTCTTTGAAGTTAAAAACATAAATATAGAAACTGGAGAGATGGCTCAGTGTTTAAGAGCACTGACTGCTCTTTCATAGGACTCGGGTTTGAGTCCCAGCATCCACATGGTGGCTATGAACCATTCTTAACTCCAGTTCCAGGGGAATCTGAAGCTCTCTTCTGACTTCTGAGGCATTGCACGACATTGGTGTGCTCACATACGTGCACGCAATACACTCATACACATAAAATAAAAATAATGAATAAAATAAAAAAATATAAAGACAACCATATAAAATTAAGTCAGTAAAACACAAATTTTAGAGTGTTATTCTGGGATAGACTGAGTTCAAATACTGATCTGACATGTACTAGCTTCCCGTATTGTTGAGAGTTATTTATCTTCTTGAAGATGTGGCCTATCTTATAAGGATGCTTTACATTTGCTTAAATATATCCATACATATGAATTTATATAGATTTCAGAATGATGTATCTAATAAAATACTAAGAACACATAATAATTGCAACACATTCTATCGTCTTCCAAATTTATTCCTTTGTCTTCAACTTCAGCAAACAGCACTTGTTCAACAGAAATACAGGTGCTAGCTGTGATACTGCTACTCAATACAACTTAGTCCTTCACAAGCTTGAGTTCTAACACCAAAGCACACAACCCATGTGCTCCCACATCTTCACCCACCCTCCTTCTCTAGCCCATGGCACCGTTCCTCTCCCTTGGACTCCCCTGATGTTCTTGAACTGATCTTGCTGCTTTAACTCTTGCCTTATCCATAGCCTCCACTCCCTCTACAGGCTATCCATCAGACTTAAATCCAAATCTTCATTTGATCTAGTTCTCCCGCTTCTCAGACTTCAACTCACATATTTCCCCACTGAATGAAAACATTTTAATTGTGTGGCTGTCTTTTCTCAAACATGTTAAGCTTCTTCCGACCCTATGGCTTTAGTTGATGTATATTGTCTTGGAGTACACTTCCTCAGCCCTTCCACTGACTGTTCAGCTTCTTCAGAATGTAATATAATCATAACTTGACCAGAACTTCTCCCCACCTTCCAATCTAGAGTAATAAAGCTGCCATTCTTTTTCACATTAATATAGTATTATATAGCTTGTTAGATCTTAAGGGGTGGATCACTCTTGAACACTATTGGGAATGGGTCACTCTTTGATAGCAGGTTCTAAATGAGGACCTATAACAGAAGTCCTGACTTTGGATCAAAAGAATGGGATCTGAAACATATTCTTGCTCTGGATGGAGACCTGATGCTCTAAACCTCTCAGAAGACCATTAATAGGAAATTGTCTAAAATTTATAAGATTATCATCTAGCTGGAGGCTCTCAGGTAAAGAACAGACATGTCATTGTTTCTTTCTGTAACAGCTGATCCAAATGAATGACTGAATCACCTAGACATAAAAATGCCCTTAGGAGAAGCTTTCTAGATACTTTAAAAATTATGTAAAGCCTGCCTAAAATATAGTTTGGTGCAATGGCCTTGTTGTCCATTGTCTTACTTCTTGAGAGGACTTTGCTTTAATCTGTGGGGAGCCTTACCTGTTTCTACATTATGCTGTCCATGTCTCCTAAAAATTCTTTCCAAAGAGATCATAAGGTTGGGGATCCAAGAGAAGGGCAACAAGAGCCCAGAACTATTAACCATAGTATAATGCTATTTGTTCTAATGTATCTATTTATAGTCAGTCCTCTGAAATAAGATATAAATTCCTGGAGTATGAGACTCATGTCTGTCTTATCTGTTGTCCAACTTGTGCTGCTAAAATAGGCACAAATACTTATCACATGACTAACAAATTTATTAGATAAATTTTGTTTTAGGGGCTGGAGAGATGGTTCATCAGTTAAGAGCACTGGGTGCTCTTATAGAAGACCCAAGTTCAAATCCCAGCACCCATATGGCAGCTAACAATCTTCCATAACTCCTGTTCCAGGGGATCTGACACCCTCTTTTGTCCTCTGAGGGCACTGCATGGCATGGGTGCACTTACACATATGCAGGCATAATATTCATACACATAAAATAAAAATAAATAAATAATTTAAAGAATTGTTTCAATGAAGTAGCTTTGATATTAAGTTTAATTTACTTCTCAAAGCAAATGGGAAGCATTCTCAAAATTCCCAGATAATGGATTGCCTCTCAGAAGGCATGCAAATTGTAATATCCTTGATGTGTTGCAATGAGTGATATAACACATGAAAACTCTGGAACATATGTTCTACACTCAAATTCAAGTATTCATATTTCTCTCCCT
>NW_008341889.1:2741809-2755474 GCF_000622305.1 Nannospalax galili | reverse complement strand
CTATCTATCAATCTATCAATCAATCATCTATCTATCTATCTATCTATCATCTATCTATCTATCATCTATCTTTCTCTCCACCACTTTATCCAAATATTAACAGTACTTTCCACATGTTTTAGTATCATCTCCATTTTCTTTATTTTGAATGGAGGAGTAGATCTATATGAAGTAGAAACATTTTAGTAACATTTTTTATTTGTATGTATGTATGTGTACACAATCATCTATCTATCTATCTATCTATCATCTATCTATCTATCATCTATCTTTCTCTCCACCACTTTATCCAAATATTAACAGTACTTTCCACATGTTTTAGTATCATCTCCATTTTCTTTATTTTGAATGGAGGAGTAGATCTATATGAAGTAGAAACATTTTAGTAACATTTTTTATTTGTATGTATGTATGTGTACATTCTTTTATTTATTTTGAATGGGGTAGATTTATGTGGATTAGAAACATTTTAGTACTGTTTTTTATTTATGTGTACGTACTTATGTCATTTTACTTTTTTAAAGTTTTCATTATTTTTATTTTATGTGTATGCATGCATTGCCTGGGTGTATGTAAGTACACCCATGTTGTGCAATATTCATAGAAGACAGAAGAGGATGTCAGATTCCTTGGAACTGGAGTTATGGAAGGTTGTTACCTGCCGTGTGGGTGCCGGGATTTGAACCTGGGTCTTCTGCAAGAAGAGAGCCAGTGCTCTCAACCACTGAGCCATCTCTCCATCCCCTCATTTTCTTTATTTTGAATGGAGTAGATTTATGTGGGGTAGACACATTTGTATTTGATGCACTATAAGCAGACATAGTCAAGTCAATTCAAAATTAGAGTTATCAAAAATATTGCATTATTTCAGCTTAATTTCAGGCGATAAGTTACCTCATTTAGTAAGCTATCACCTATGGTCTGAAGAGCTCACCATGAATAATACAGACACTCCTGTCCCTTGAGAAACCCAGGGAAAGGCCAGAATTCTATTGAGGCAAGACTAAATTCATTACCACATAGATCGACATTATAGTAAAAATGAACATTTGACCAAAGTGAATCCGGTTATCCTGAGTTTCAATTCTTTAACACAAAAACTCAAGCATTCCAGAAAATGATTGGTGGAGGAAGAATTTGGTCTATTATATTTTTAGAGAATTTGTTGAAATGCTTTATATTGACTGAGAGTAAGAATGCTGATGATAGGTAGATCTTATGAAGATTATTCTAATTGTTTTAAGAATAATTATGAATTCCTAGACTTATACACATTAAATAGGAGTATTAGCATATTTCAAAGGTGAATTAGGTGTTGTTGTGATCTGCCCTATTAACTATTAAATAATATTTATTATTTTTATTATTTTATGTATATAAAACATTGTCTGCATGTATGTAAGTGTACCCATGTCATGTAGTGCCCATGGAGGTCAGAAGAGGGGATTGGATCCCCTGGAACTGGAGTTGCAGATGGTTATTAGTTGCCATGTGAGTACTGGGAACTGAACCTGAGTCGTTTGCTAGAGCAGCTAGTGCTCTTAACTGCTGAACCATCTCTTCTGCACCCCCTCCTTAAATTTCTGAGTTGAAATTCTAACTCCCTTTGTGGTGGTATTAGCTACTGGGACTTTTAGAGAAGTGACTAATCTCTGATCCCATACATGGAATTAGTGTTCTTAAGCAGAGACCTAAGGCAGCTCATTCATCTCTTCTACCAGGTGAGGTCAGTAAAAGGTGCCAGTAAATATTTTTATCTGAACTTTCACACACACACACATACACACACACGGAGTCAGGCATGGTGACACACGCCTTTAATCACTTGGGAGGCAGAGACAGGCAGAGTTCTGTGAGTTCAAGGCTAGCCTGGCCTATGTAGTGAGTTTTAGGCCAGCTGGGACTACAGGGAGTCCTGTCTCCAAAAGACAGAATAGATAGATAGATAGACAGACAGACAGACAGACAGACAGACAGACAGACAGACAGATAGATAGATAATAAAAGTAGTGGGTCAGGGTGACACACAGCTTTAGTCCCAGCACTTGGGAGGCAGGGGCAGAGGCAGGCAGATCTTTGTGAGTTCCAGGCCAACATGGCCTACATAGCAAGTTCCAGGCCAGCTGGGGCCACAAGGAGCCCCTGTCTCAAAAAGACAGAATCAATAAAGAAATTTAAAACTCATTTATAATGAATTCTTTTAAGATCCCATATTTTGCACACTTTTTTTTTACTGAAACTGTTGTGTCACATTTCTCTTTCTGCTGCTGTTGTTTTTTTATTTATTTAATAACCACATACGTAGAAGAAGCATTTCATTACAACAGCATTGGCATATTCAATAAAATTTCCTGAGCTAAGATGCATCTGTTTCATAATTGGCTGTAAATGTTTAGGTTTACAGTAGAATTATTACAGTTATACAATATTGTGCTCAGTATAAACCCTATAAGACATAAAATTAAATGAGGTTTTAGCCTTTAAAAAACATCTCCATTTCATTATTAAAATACACAGTTTCATACAGAGAAATTCATTTTTAATGCAATTGACATTAAGATGTTTGCACATGCATTTCTAATCTCTATATATCTGATTATTACTAGACAGTCGGTTACTTTCTGAGCTCCTTGGCATCTGAGCATGGATATAAAGTCATTAGGCAGATTTCAATGGTAATGTTTTCCAAATGTACTATTTATTAAGGAGCAAAATTTTATGTTTTGAAAAAATTACTATTTTTTATCATTACTTTTAAAATTTTTAATAACTACATGATTAGAAGAAGCATTTCACTACAGCTTTTACATATTGAGTAACACACTCCAGAGCAAGAGTACATCTTTTTCACAAGTGTGTGCAAGTTTCCAGGTACACAGTTGAGTTAATACAGTTATACAATATTGAAATCAGTATAAGCCCTGTAAGATAAAAATTGAATGAGTTCTTTAACCTTTAAAAAAAACCTCCATTTCATTTTAGAATATATTGTTCCTTCAGAAAGATTCATTGTTTTTGCTACTAACACTGAAATGTTGGCGCGTGCATCTCTAGTCTGTATGTATCTGATTATTACTAGTCATAATCGGTTGCACTTGGATCCTTGGCACCTGTGCCTATAATTGTGTAGATTTCAATGGTAATGTCTATCACCTCTACTAATTACCATGATGTAAATTTCCATGCTTCCTCCTCAAATATATTTTTTTAAAATTTGTTGATTTTATTTTTGTGTGTGTGTATATCACACAGAACATCCCAAACCATTGCATTCGACTATACACCCACTTCCCAGATGGCGCCCTCCCATAACCTCCCTCCTCCCACTAGAGCCCTTATACTCTGATATCCCTGCTACTGTCTGCTGTGTTGTCAGCACCCCCAGCCATTCCCCACTACTTGCCCTTCTGGTGAATCGAGTCAGCCTATCTATAGGTCTTTGTTTTAGGAGGGTCAGCTGTTCCTCATCTAGCAGTAATCAGTTGTCTATATTCCTTTAGATAAGATTGGGGTCTGCTGTTCATTTTCCCAGTTATATGCTGGGTTACTGTCTGGGAGTCCCTTTGGCCTCCCTGGCCAACAACTCAAAAGAAGGTATCTCCTATCTGGCATTGTTGCTTGTTATGTAGCCTTTAGCTATGCATATGGACTCTTAAGAAATTATATCGGCCCCTTTAATCTTTGGTTATACTTTCCTTTTGGGTGTTTAAGGCCATACAGTTGGCCCAGATAAACCAATTTATTTTTACTCTTAAGGTCGTTTGAGGATCTGTTCCTCAGGGGTCATGTGGGCTTGGGAGGAGCCCCTGGCTCCTTTCTTTTACCAGTTCCACCTATGTGAAGATTAAGTCAAAAGTCCTGCTCGACCATGGTTGGCTTTGCTTGGAAGCATGGAGGAAATGATTCCTCTGTGTTGACCCTTCTCTTTATAGAATGGACACTGGTTCAAGTGCATCTGCTGGGGTCTCCTCGGCCTCCTTGATCAAGCAGACAGGTGACCGACTACAATTACAGGACATTTTGAGAGATGCTCACAGTCCCCTGGAATTAGTCAATTTAGGAGGGCAAGGAGCAAAGACTTTCCTTTATGTCCCTCTGACCAAATTATTATAGGCCTCAAAGTATGTCTGTTAAACATCCAAGAAGGTTAGTTCAACCAGTCTGGTACTTTTACTTACTGTGGTGTGTCTTGCAGATAAATCTTGGGTAATGACCAGTTGGTCTCAAATAAACCTTACCTAGAGATATTTTTCTTGATGTATAATTTGTCAGTAGGTTGTAGGAGTAATATGGTTCCCTCTGGTTTTCAAAACTAGCTAGGCATTATTTATCTCTCGCATTGCTGCTATGTTATTTGTACAATTAACATATATTATAAAACTGGGAACTATGTGTAATAGTTGTAGCACTATATTATAATAATAATTAATATCCCCCAAAACTCATGAAATAAATTAACTTGAAGACACAAATAAGACTGAATTTAATCCAACAAACTTTCTGTTTTGCTAAGCAATACACTAGGAACTAACAAGCAGACAATAGGATAGGGTCTTGGACTCCTCAGCCATTTAAATAGTGCTTGAAAACTAATGCTGCCCATTTCCTGGGGGAAGTTGGTTCTTTTTACCTAGACACATGATGATTAGAAAACTAAGTAGTAACTGCCTTTAAAAAATAGAATGTAAAGAAAGCTCAGATTATGCTTCAATTGACCTAATTTTTGGTAGCTGAAAGTTCCTCAATACAGCTGAATATCCTATGATTAATAACTCTTAAAATGTTTCTTCACTTAGTCAGAAGAGATTATTTTCTTATACACTGCAAGAGAATCTACCTGTTTGCATTAAACACTATCACTGTGTTTTATTTTTAAGGCTTAAATTGACATCCTTTTGAATTACCCAAGAAGATGCTTGGGGAATTTGGCAGAACCCTGATCAGTGCTCCTGAGGACACAGACTACTCAGATCCTGGAACTAAAACATAAAAGAGGGTTTAAGCTGTGCTCTTTTCCTGATACAATTTTATTGAAACCAGGCACATAAAAAGATGTTGCTGCTTTTGTGATTTGAAAAAAAAAATCAACAAGGCCAAAGAAGGCATAAGTCAGGCACTCTATGCTTTGATAGAAAAATCCCACAGACAGTCAGATATGTGTAATATGAAAAGGTTGAGCCATAATTGGAGGGGTGAGGTTTTTCAAGAGCAATGATCAAAGGAGGGCTAGAGCACATGAAAAAGAGTGCAAGAGCCATCACAAATAGATTTCAAGAAGACAAAATCATATAGCTGGCATTCAGACTTCCCAGGTTTATGGCAAGGGTTTGTGGATACACATTTTAAAAAGCAGAAGAATATTTAGAATTAAACCTGAAAGAAAGGCAAAAGAAAACCAGTGATATTTTAGCAGTTAAAAAATGGGACTTCTAAGTGAGTTGCCACATCCTTTGGGACAAAGGTTATGAAGTGACAAATCATATTACAATTAATGGATGACACAGAAAAAATGAAATTAAATTTGTAATTACAAAAATTATATTTTCATAGAAAGATATAGTCAATTCTAGTGTAATACTGACACGTTCAATACATAAACACATAGCCAGTTTTAAAATACATTTGGGAGTCAAAAACCAATTACTTGCAGTTGGTTTGAAATTATAAAGAAGGCAATTGTGAACAATTTTCAACTTTTTAGATATTATAAAAGAAAAATTACATTTGAAACAAACAATTGAGCATAAAACTTACTGCTTTAAAAAGTTTGTGAATTTCATGTTTTTAAAACTTGAGCTTGTTCATTAGACATGTTAAATATATTAAACTTGTGGGGTAACTGAGTAAAAAGAAAGTGAGTGTTCAGTGTTTATGTGTTTATCCTCAGCTATGTAATGTCCTTATCTGTAATATTTAAAGCTATTCTACAGGCCAGAACTGTATGACACTGCCTGCATCATTTTGATGAAAGTAATCATTCTAATACTTGTTCAAATATAGAATGAAAGTGTGTTTTAAAATACTAGGACAAACTGTTCATGAGAAAAATATGTATGCAGTTGCTTACATGTTTTGATGCATAAAATTTGTTATTCAGAGTAAGACAGAATAGTCATGCTCACATGTACATAATATCTAGTAGAATCAAGTATATGAAAAGTTTAAAACATGTCCTTATATGATAGAACTTCACTGAACTTTATTATGCATATGAATAGTTTATGACCTTGCGAAAATGCATGTCCAAGTTCACTGGTTATGGAATAGGGCCTGTCGACTGGTATTTTTAGCAGTTCCCATTTAGCTTTTCTATGGATGACACTTTGAATAGCAAGTCTCTAGGTCATGTCTGTATAATGAAGAGGGGTCACATGGAAAAGTTTTCAAATCTCTGAATGTCCCTCCATTCTGTGGTATTCAAAAAGAATCATATTTTATTTCTGAAAAGGTTTATTGTTCTTAAGGAATCCAGTGAGGATATTAGACACTGTCAGACAGTGAGACTACCTCACTAATATGTTTAACCTCTCATAAATAGTTTGCATACACCTTCTTCATCTATCAGCTTGATGGCAAGAGCTTTAAGGCTTAGGACAGAAGGAAGAAGTACCACAGTATCACAGGGGAAGTATCCTGAGCCTGAACTGCCAAGATAGGGATTCAATAAGAACCATGCACAGAACTGCGGTGAATTTATAATTCTTTTATAGTCTCTTCAGCTGTTTATTTTAGGGTCATTTATACTAGGTGTTTGTTTAACCTAACAGAGAATTATATATCAAAAGTGGTCCACAGCTATGAGAAAACTCTTCAAGTTGTGGAAGTGATTAGCAGAATGTTTATAAGTAGCAGATATAAAAGCCATAATGGTGGAATTTCGCTTTATCATGACAAAAGGATTTAATAACACTGTCACCTGTGATGACTTGGAAGGGATATCCATGCCTACTGAGCCTGTTGTTCTTAAGAAAGTTGTTGGAAAGGGACAGAATATTAGGATATGCTGTTTGTCTCTTGCTCCTCATGCAGATATTTTGCAAATGACCAGTTTTTAAGTTTAGATGATAGACTGATGGTCTCATTACAGAAGCTGGTGAATAACTTCTGTAATAAAAATAATAGAAAAAAAACACCTGAAAAGGTATTGAAAGAATAAGAGTTGCCTAGAATCGAGGACAGGGGACAGAATAGCTCCTTAAGATGACCAAATCCCCTTGTAAGCAAAGAGCAGGACAGGTAGGGCTCTTCAGAATGACAGCTCAACAGGACTCCATTACTGCCGTGGGTCAATAATGTCTATGCTATTTTCTATTTTGGGGAGGAGAATATTCACTAGACATATATTATCTCTTCTCTGCCATGATACACCAGGCTGTTTCAATTATTTAAGATCAGCAAGTTGTCATTTTACTTTATATGGCTCCACAGTGCCAGTGATCACAGTAGGACCTAAAGAAGAAATATTATCTTACAAAAAGATTCTGGACTTGATTTCAACAACTAGATATGACTTTGGGATATTTCTTTTTAAGAAGGATAATGAAAGGGTCTTAAGACTGGAAAGAAAAATGCAAGTAATAATTGGTGTCAGTGAGAGACTGTAGAAAAGTCTCTAGCTGGCCTTTAGACCCTTTGCTTCTATTTCTTCAGCACAGAGTGAGATCACATATCTCAAGTTCCTGTAGAGTTAGGTGTACTAAAGAAACTAATGGAATGTGAGATGAATGCTTTGTACAATTTACAGCTATGCCCCTAAAAATATGATGTGCTTAAACTTTTATGGCCCTTCCCCTCTTTTCTACAGTATTGAGAAGCCCTTTTTAAGACCCAAGGGAGGTCCTCTTTTTGAAGTGCCACCTAAGGAAGCTGTCATATTGAAGAAACTTGGACCCTAAGTTGCTGCATGTAAGAAATCTCTCTCTTCACCTCTATATGCCTAAATAGAGGGCAACAAGGAGTGGTGCTAAAAAGCCTGGAACTTAGATTCCTATTTCACTCACTTCCCTGCTTTCAGTGTGTGGAACTTTAGGCAAATCAGTTATCATTTCTACATGATACCATCGCTTAAATGTGAAGTACGATAACAGTTTCCTTTAAAGAGCTGACCTAGGAATTCGCTCCTGATCATTTTCTCGATATGCCTTCCATATGTCACACTATTCCTTTTTCTTATCTGTGAGATAGAAATGGAATATTTTTTTTGCCTGATGTATTCACTACCCTTGATCTGGAGTCTAAAATAATGTGCCACATGCAATAAAGGGGGCTGAAAGTATTTTAAAATATATGGATTAAATATATTAAACACTATCTAAGGACCCAGTTCATAGAAGATCAAATAAGTAATAACCATGATCATCTACATTATTATGACGTATATGTTCTACTTTCATGGAATAATTATTTATTATTATTATCATGTCTATATTAAGTGCTATTATATGGCTTTATAAATAATTGCTTATTTAGTGAGGCATTATAAATTAGAAAATATTTTATAAGTGCATTGCTTTTCATGGTTTACCTTTCATTGAAATATACCAGTAAGAGCAGTTAATTTTTTATTTAATAATTGTACACTAAAACATTGTTAGTGAATGAGAAAGCTTGGTTCTAAATTAAGCATGACTAAAATAATTAACCTCTGACAGTCATATGACATTCTTAAATACTCATCTTAGTATTAGAAATCCATGGAAGTAAAAGCATTGACAGCAGAAGTGTTAACTGTGGTCCTTATGACACTTGTGCTAAACAATTATATACTTTTCGAATGTTATCCTTATGCTGCAGGATCTTAAACAATATACTTGATCTCTACCCACTGGATGCCAGTGGCACCCTTCATCCCTAGGATGACAATAAAAAATGTTTCAGACGTTTCTAAATGTCTTTGAGAAATGAAGTTGTCTTTTCTTGAGAACCACTGATGGACAGCTTTCATATGTTCATTTATTAAGTGACTAAGTAATCACTTGCAAATTAATTAACAATTATGAACTGAGCACTTTTTCTACCTGACACTGGACTCATGCATTGGGACCACATCAATCAGTTAAAGAAAAAAAATTCTCTTCCTAAATGAAGCTCATTTTAGAGCAGGACAGAGGACAATAAACAACAAACTCATCATCACCGTGAGATGGCATATGAAGACAATAAACCTAGGCATAAGGATGGCACTGTTTGTTTCATTTTCTTTGTACTGATGCTTTCACATCTGTATCGCCACTGAAGATAGCTCTTCTTACTGTTAATTCATACAGGAAGCAAGACCATAGCCCTTCACATTTCAAAGGCTAACCCACCAATTCAGAGTTCCTGTTCCCAACTACCTTCTCTTCTGGGCTCTTACACTGCTGGCCATTATTCCCATGCCTACACATCTCAGGGCTAGGTTCCGGTAAATGGACTTCTGCCCTAGAACCTGCTGAACTGGTTAAAGCTAGCCAATATTAAGCCCGTTTTCTGTGCCTCGTCCATCCTCTTCTACAGAAAGCACAATAAAGGCCCTGGCCTGTGCACCCCATTCCTTTCCTTGGCATGCTGGCTGACTGCTGCTTCACTGTGCACTTTCCTACTCAACTTCATTTTCTCCCTGATCTGTTAACTTTAATATACTTCAAAATTTCCACTAACATACAAGCAATGGTAAGGTTTTGTTTTAGGCAGCATGATCAAGAATATGTTGAATGAACCATTCTGATATAGGAAGGAGGATGTTTCTTGCAGTAAATATCACAAGGGAAAAAAAATCCCAAGGGAGTACATTTATATATTGAAGCAAAAATAAGAAGCCCAGTGTGATTACAGCACAGTAAATCTGAATAGAGGATGTAGTCACAGATGTGTCTAGGGATCCAAATATGAAGGTCTCCGATGCCCATTGTGAATGTTCTAACATTTGGATTCAAGTATTATTGGAAACTCCAGCAAGCCTAGCAATGAGGAAATATGCTATTTGATGTTCACTTTAACAAGTTTTCTATGGATGCTGTTTAGAGAGTTAATTGAAAAGGGGAAGTGTGGAAGCTTAGAGACTAGATCAGGGATCAGGAATCAGTGAAACTTGATCTAGGAGATCAGTTAGGGAGATGGACACATTTTGCAGGGGGCCAATAGGATCAACAAAATTTGTTGATGAAATAGATTTGCTGCCTAGAAAACTGATTTGGCAACATTAGTTTGAGGTACTTGTTTGACATATAAATGTAGATGTTAAGCAAGTAAATGTAGATACCACAAGCATTCATGTACACACATATTGTGTGTGTGTGTGAAAATATATCACCTGTGTCTCAAACAATAATAGGCACTGGTACTACAAAATTTGAGTTACTAGGATATAGTGTTTAAAGCCATGAGAATGGATAAGATAAACTCATAACGATAGATCCCAATTATAGATACAAGACAATAAAAGACAACGAATAGAATTTTGCACTTAGATTTGGAGAATCTGAAGACTAAAAAGAGGAAAAATTCTATAAGATCAATTTCGTTATAGTCAGCAGGGGGTTTTAGCCCAACTTCACCTGAGTTCTCTGTAGACTCTTGTGGTTTGAATGATAAGTGTTCTCCATAGGTTCCAGGATTTGAACTTGTGGTTCCCAGATGGTGGTGCTATTTGGAAAGATTTTGAAGGTGCAGCTTTGCTGGAAAAAATATGTCCCTAGGGTGGACCCTGAGAGTTCACAGCCTCATCTCTCTTAAGAGGACTTGCTCTGCTTCCTATTTGCCAGTGAAGATGTGACCCTTCAGCTTTCAGCTCCTACTGCCATGCCTTCCCTTCATGATGGACTTTTATCCCTCTGGAACTACAAACCTAAATAAACTTTTAGTTTTTTAAGTTGCCTTCATCATGGTATTTTATGACAGCAACAGAAATGTAACTAACATAACTCTGTAGCTATTGATCTATTAATTTTCATTAATTTTTGATTTTTAAAAATTGTTTTGCAAACTTCATGCAATGTATTCTTATTATATTTTATTATATTCAGATCTCTCTCTCTCTCTCTGTGTGTGTGTGTGTGTGTGTGTGTGTGTGTGTGTGTGTGTGTGTGTGTGTATAGAGTCAAATTTGTGTCAGCAAATGTCCTTTGGTGAGATCCATCCACTGGAGCTTGGACTACCTACAAAAGTCACAGCTTTAAACGAGACTGGCTCCCCCCACCCAGCAGGCATTGGTTATCAATAGTTCCTCAGGTAAGGTTGGAGTTTTTTAACCAATGCCACTTATCTATGTTACAATTTTGACTGGCTCAAGATCATGTTGGGCTTGGGCATGCTGTCAGCATTGCTGTGAATTAATTTATCTTTCTTTTTACATTATAGGTTTACCAGAAAATAGAATAGAAAATCAAGCCATAGAGACTTTTTCCTCTCCTCTTCCTCTGGAAGCCCTAACTAGTAGTTTTTACCTAGCTAGTGTAATATACATTGTTTATTTTTGCTGGGAATTGAACCTAGGTCCTCTGCAAGAGTAGTGGGTCGTCTTAACCACTGAGCCATCCCTAAAGCCCACATTGTATTAACATGCACCATTACTGCTATCCTATTTTTAAAATTTCTTCATTTTGACAGGATACTATATTACAGAACCCTAATGATAATAATACATAGAGCAATATCAATTCCAATTAGTCTGTGTAGATTAGCATAGTAATGGACTGATAATGAGTTCTGAAACTTGTTCTTAAAAGTGCATCGCCAGTGCGAACACTAATGAGTCATCTGGAGCCATTAACTTAAGCCACTGTCATTCCAGGCTTTGCAAACTTCCAGAGAATGCTGCCCTGATCTGTCCCAATTTTATAGGAATTTGTTCTCTTGACTTATAACTGAATCTCGACACAAGATTACAAAAGTATTAATTTTCAGCACAATGCTAATATTATTTTTAAAAATTTTGTAGATGTATTTAACCTTCATAGGAGAAGAAATGTTGTATTTTGGTTTTGTTTTGGAAGACCTAAAGTTTTTTTAAGACTTTTTAAGACCTGAAAGATGGGTAGGAAAACACTTGCGATGTCTCACACTTGCAGAGGTTTGTACAGAGCTGTTGACTCTAGTGATTATGTTAAGGAAGGCTGACTACCTGAAGTGCTGAATTACCAGGACTAAACCTGGCTATAAGTAAGCTGTGTATAAATTGAAGAAAAAGAAAGGCAAAGAAGGAAAATATCGTGGAATCAAGAAAACCGACAGCAGAAGACAGGAAATAATATGTATGTAAAGACGTGGTTTCACAAGTGAGATAACTAGATGTAGGAAGGGACACTTAGGCCTATACACGCTAGTAAAACACAGACATCAAAATATATAGATAAGTATTCAGATATTGTTACAACACGTATTCACATGCACAGATACACACACCATTCTGTAACAATCGTTTATAGTTATAAATCATTTGTTTCCCATAATCATGTCCTTGTTTTTTTAAGCAGTGGGATGTTTCAGTTAGAGCATGGATGTGGATGAATCTCTTAGGATCCTCTTGTTGAAATCTAGAACACTTGAAAAGATCTCCTTTTGCTATGTATTTTCATGATCAGTTGTTGTCAGGCAAAGCCTAGAATTGAGAAGAGCCTTAATTGAAAAATGAGCCAAACTTTGTAGTAGTAGAGATGAGGTTTCCTATAGTTGGTTATTATATCAAAAAATCTACATATGGGTAAATATTATCAAATCAGCAGGGGTTCTTTCAACTGTATTAAGGCCAACAGTATAACTGATTCTAATCCATCTTCAGCTTGTTTCAGTCTAATGCAGACATCATATGTAACTTCCTCTTTCACTTTCTTTCACTATTCTTGATATTTGAACCAGGAAGGTGGATTGTGTACTAGTCCAATAATACTAAGATATCTTATGTATACATGTTAATTATAGCACCATCTTCCTTCTTGATTTTTCTTGTTTTGATGAGCAGATACAAATACAGTGATCACTGTATTTTTTCACCCGTGATAACCACTCACTGTATGTAGAAGCTGAGTTTTAATGCATGTGCAAGAGGGCAAATCCTGTTAATAACTCAACTTGTAAATACTGAGTTCCTGATAAAATTTTTTTGTTAATAGTATTATAAAATTTCCATTACATAAGTACAAATTTAAAGATAATAGAAAATGAGCCTAGATTTTAGGACCGACATCCACACACAGATGATCTATTAAGAGAAGTGGTATATGCTAGTCACTATCTCCTCCAACATTACTGTGTAAAGAATGCTAATGTTTGTCTTTTCCAGGAAGATCTATCAATTGTATAATGCATATGGAAATTCACTAAATTAGTTTTTACTGGAACTCTGTCATAACTTGGGTGGTTTAACTAACAGAAATTATCTTCAGTTCAAGAAACTAGAAATCAAAGATCAGAGTGTTGGGATTGTTGGTTTCACCTCAGGATTGCAAGGGAAGAATTTATTCCAAGCCTCTCCTCTCAGTTATAGGTGGACCTTTTCCCCTGTGTTTTGATATTGTCTTTTCTTTGTATATTGTCTGTTTTTTAATTAATTTATTTTTTAATGAGGTTTTAAAGTTTAAAAAAGATCTCCACTTCGTTGTTAAAATACACAGTTTCATACAGAAAAATTCATTCCAAGGCTATTGACATTGAGACATTTTCACATGCATTTCTAATCTCTATATACAT
>NW_008341889.1:2738997-2739693 GCF_000622305.1 Nannospalax galili | reverse complement strand
TTCTTGGCCTCTTTGTCAAATATCAGGTGGCAGAAATTACATGTACTCATACTTGGGGCTTCAATTTTGTTCCATTGATCTATGTGTCTATTTTTGTGCCAGTATCATGTTGTTTCTATGACTGTAGCTCTGTAATACAACGTAAAATCTTGTAGAGTAACTGCCCCCCGTCCCCAGTATTGCTCTTAGTTCTCAGGGTTGTTTTGGCTATCTGAGGTCTCTTGTGCTTCCATATGAAACTTAGGATAGTTATTTCCAATTCTGTGAAAAATTTTATGGGATTTTGATTGGCATTGCATTGAACCTATATATGACTCTTGGTAGGATGTTCATTTTCACAATATTACTTCTTCCAATCCATGAGCATTGGAGGTCCTTCCATCTTCTGATGTCTTCCTCAATTTCTTTCTTTAAAGAGTTAAACTTTTTCTCGTAGAGCTCTTTAATGTCTTTGGTCAGGTTTATTCGAAGATTTTTTTTTTTTCTTTGTCACTATTGTGAATGGGAGGTTTTCCCTGAGCTCTTTCTCTGTCTGCTTGTCATTGGAATATAGAAAGGCTATAGACTTTTTTAGGTTAATTTTGTAACCTGCCAATTTACTGAATGTGTTAATAATTTCTAGGAGTTTGCGCGTGGAATTTTTGGCGTCCCTTAGATATATTATCATATCATCTGCAAAAAGGGATAATTTGAGCT
>NW_008341889.1:2738643-2738918 GCF_000622305.1 Nannospalax galili | reverse complement strand
GCGATAGTGGGCAGCCTTGTCTGGTTCCTGATTTCAATGGGAATGATTCCAGTTTTTCTCTATTTAGAATGATGTTGGCTGTGGGTTTGGTATATATGGATTTAATTATGTTGAGGTATGTTCCCTCCAGTGCAATTCTCTCTAAGACTTTGAACATAAATGTGTCTTGAATTTTGTCAAAGGCTTTCTCTGAATCTATTGAGATGACCATGTGGTTCTTGTCTTTGAGCCCATTTATATGATTTATGATGTTTGTTGACTTATGTATGTTGAAC
>NW_008341889.1:2727242-2736410 GCF_000622305.1 Nannospalax galili | reverse complement strand
TAGCTCTTTTCTGAATTCATTCAGAGTTTATCCCTATCTTCCTTCAGCTCTATGATTACCTTGTTTGTGTGTTCTTTAAATTCATTGAATTCTTTTATCATATTCATCATTGTTCTTTTGAGTTCCATGTCCTGCATTTTCTCTAGGGAGTTCTCATTGTGCTCCTCTAGAGGATACTTGTATTTGGTGGAGATATGTTATTTTGGTTGTTCATGTTATTATTTTTTCTCTGTGATTTTGACATGTGCATTTCTTTTGTGGTTTCTGACTCTTGTGTGATACTCTGGCCTTCATGTTTAGTTCTGCTTCTTTTTTTGAACTTTATGTGTTTTTGTGCTTTACTTTTTGGGTATGAAGAGCTGGTTCGTCTAAGCTTCTGGTTCTCTCTTTTGATTTTATATTGTTGTGGCCAGATTGATTTTGTCTTCAGGAGTTCCGCGGTGGCCCAATTCCAATGTGGATCAGAAGTTTTCAGACTTTCTCCTTAGATCTGGAATCTTCTAAAAATACTTTTGGTCTCATTTTGGCCTCAGGAACTTGGGTGTTGGACTGACCTGAGATCCTGGCCGAGTCAGTGCTGCAGGGATGCAAAGGCAGATGGGGTGGGAATAAGCCCCAAGATATCCCAGGGAGTGGATTGAGTAGATGGGTTGTACTGGATACAAAGGATCAGGGAGAGGAAAGGTAAGCCTCAGAGCCCCAGAAAGAGGCTATCAGCCCCAGCAAGAGGCTGGCGGGTTGTTGCAGGAATTGGAGCCCCAGAAAGAGGCTATCAGCCCCAGCAAGAGGGTGGCAGGTGTTGCAGGACCAGGGAAGTAGAGGGAGGCGAGGGCGGGAAAGTAGAGGGAGGTGAGGGTGGGGCCAGATCCAGAAGCAGTGCTTCTGGGGCCCAAGGAAGGCACTAAGTTGGTCTGGGTGGAAAAGATCAGGAAGCAATATTGGTTCCCCAGGTGTCTGGGGACCCAAGACTCTGAATGGCGCAGGGCCCAAACTAGGAGTAGATAACAGTGGGGGAGATGGCAGGGTGAACGTGGCTGGGGGAGTCAAGGCGCGGAGGGCTGCGTGATAGACTTACCTCATGAGAGGCCTGAGGGCAGGAGAGCAGGCCAGGAGAGTTAGCCGGTGTGCAGGTCCAGGGAAGCAGGGAGAAGTGAGGGCTGGGCCTGTTCCTGAAGCAGTGCTCCTGGAGCCCAAGGAAGGCACCAAGCTGGCCTGGGCAAAAAGGATCAGGAAACATCACCGGTTCCCCAGGTGTCTGGGGACCCAAGACCAGGGATGGTGCAGGGCCCAAACCAGGAGCAGAGAACAGCGGGGGAGATGGAAGAGCGAATGAGTCCGGTGGACTCAAGGGGCGGAGGGTTCCGCAATAGACCCACCCCAAGAGGCCTGAGGATAGGAGAGCAGCTTTTAATTTATTTTTAAAGGACACAAGTTACATTGGATTAGCACTCACCCTAATGACCTCATTTATGCCTAATTACCTATTTCAAGACTCTGTCTCCAAATCCAATTACATTGAACAACTGGAGTTAGAATTTTAAAATGTGAATTGGTAGAGAGAGGAGGGACATAATTCAGATCATAATGTCTACTTTCTTATGAGTTTTTGGATTAGATATGTTGCTTATGAAACACAGCAAATATATAACATAGGCAAGTTGAATATGGTTTTGGAAAGTATATTTTTATGGGAACAGAATTCCAAAGCTGTTGTGAAGCAATTTGTTGGTTGTGAAATGAATGGACACAGGGTTAATCATTCTGCCTCTTTCCCCACAAATCCCTTCTGTGTCTGTTCTTTTCATTTAAACATTATCAAGCAATCAATATTGAAGATTCCAACACACCAATATTTTAACAGAGCATCTGCATCAATCACATATGCTTTAGATACTATTTGGATATTTTTAAATTAAAGGAATGCTATAAATTATTAACTAGATAGACTTAACTATGATAATATGCCATTGAAAATATTTTCAAACCTTAAAATACTCTAGCTCTGCAAGTATCTGAAATGTGGCTTCTGGTCTGTTCCTTCGGGCATTTAAAATAGTGAGAAATAACATTTTCTTCACTTCCTGATATATTTTTCACCAAAAGAAAAAAATAAACAGTAAGACTCAGAACTACAAATCCATGCAGGAAACAAAAGCTGAAGGGCCATCATGTAAAGAAAAGCAATCTGACACAGCTGTAATATGAGATCAGAGTGCAGGGTACAGAAATAGGCCAATGTTCAGTCATAGCCAGCCATTTAGAAATGGCTTTTTAATGTCTTGTCTTCTGATGGCCCAAATATCTCTCTCTCTCTCTCTCTCTCTCTCTCTCTCTCTCACACACACACACACACACACACACACACTGAATAAAATCTACACTCATCCTAAGTATCTTCAAGGAGCCATATCTGTTAAAATATTGCTCTTTTACCACCAGGTCTCACCAACCAGAAAGCTAGGAATGTCATCAGATAGCATCTGAGATCTATAGTAGAAATCCCCCACTTTGCTATGACCTGTCTACTGAATGTATCCACCAATCTATTTGAAAAGTGTTTTGATTTATGACTTTTCTTTGTTCTGTTGTTATAAAAGTTTCATGAAACTGCATCCATGCTGGAAATGGAATTTGGGGTAAACTGAATCTGTAGACCTGGGCCATAGTCAGTCATATTTGGCTCCAGAATAAATGAACTCTTTCCTCTTAAAAAATATGCCTTTAATCCCAGCACTTGGGTGGCAGAAGCAAGTGGATCTTTGTGAGTTTGAGGCCAGCCTCCTCTACATAGTGAGTTCCAGGACAGCTGGGGCTACAACGAGACCCTGTCTCAAAAAATACAAAAAAAAAATGTTCTTTGAATACAGGACTTTATCATCAAACACACTTTGGGATGTAGTTTGGAAGGCAAAGATCATTAATGAGTAGCTTCAGTGTCAGTGCCCAGTGATGGATTTTAGGTAGCTTAGTTATCTCAGAGTCAGATGCACTGCAATTGTATATCCCTTGGCTGCTCACTGGACTGACTCCATAGCCCAAAGATTATGGATATGGATATGGAGAATCTGTCAAAATTAATCTCAGTTTCACTGAAACCCAGTGCTTTCTGGGTGATATTTGCAGAGATGAATGGGAAGGAGATTTGTTCTGACTCTTGATCTGAGCTTGAGAAGGAAAGTAATTAATGAGAATAGTAATAATAACAACAGTGAAAGAAACATGGCCCAGTCTTAGCTTAAGAGAGTCCCATAACTTTTCCTTGACTTATTGTTAGTTTTGTAGTTATATGACAAACACTTTTATTTTGGAGGTTTCTGTTTAGAATTCTCTACATATAGGGGAGGGAGTGGGCATGGATTTGATCAAAACACCTTGTATACATGTATGAAATTATAAATAAATTATTTAAAAAAGTGTTTGTAAGCCACCTAATATGGGTACTGGGAACTGAACTCTGATCCTTTGCAAGAGCAGTATGCGCTCTGCTGAGCCATCTCTACAACCCCAACACAGAACTTTTAACTTCTCTCTGGAAAGATATATCAATATGATCATAGAGAAGATGGTATTTTGTGCCTGTGATATCAATAATATTTGACTATTAATAAAATTTAGAACTGAAAATAGCTGTAGATTTAATCAGCACTCTTAGTACCACCAAAAAGTAGATAATACACTGGTTAGAGCTTTTTGTATAAATTTCCAGTATTCTATGAGAACTATAACCTGGTCTTCAAAAGTAATTTCCCTGCTGGTGAAAGAGTCTGAGTCTCATGGGAGGAGAACACGTTTTTACTTTGGGTAAAACCTCATCTAAGCCTCAAGGAATCTCAAAACCTGTAGCTTATGTTTGAAAACACAAAAGGTCAAGTGTGGCTGATGCGGAGAAAGGTGCTTCTTGTTCTTGCTTTAAAATCATAGGAAAATCGTATTCCATAAAAATTTGTCTGTCCCAAAGCTATTACATGCTCTTATATACTGAAATATCATTGCTTAAAACTTGTTTGGTCTGTGCCTCAGGATGTTTAATTTTCCAACCCCCCCAAAGAATTCTCTACCTATAAAAGATTATTTGTTGAACTATTAACATTGGCAATTTAATGTGATTGGCAAAAATGCAACTTCTCTAATATTTATCGTGATAATAAACTGGAGCAACAAACTGGATTTAATGTTAAAACTCAGCAAGAGAGGGAAAGGGTATGAGGGAGTGTGGTGGGGAGGCAGGGGAATGGATAAAAAGAAAGTATGCTGACATCTATTGTGAAAATACCATAATGTAACCCACCACTTTTTATATTAACTTCAAATACACACAGATGCATGCACACACACACACACACACACACACACACATATATATATATATAGATAGATAGATGTAGGCATAAATATAGATATAGATAATTTATAAATCAAAAAATAATGTCTAAAAATTTAGGATGAATGACAGCATATAGAACCAGAATTATTAGCTTTATGACAGTACATCTATGTAACCACTTTCATAGAAGTTAATGCAGATTTTAATATCTTGGCAGCACTTTATGCATGCTAAAGGGGCTTCTGTGCTTCTGAACACTTTGTGGCTTCACATTCTGGAGTAAGAGTTTAATCAGTTCTCTGTCCTCTTGGGAATAGATCACGCCAGGGAAGCATAAAGGGACTCAGTACCGACTGACAGTCACAATCTGTCACTTTCATTTTCCTGAAAGCTAAATAATAAAGACCTTTACTGGACCAGAGATTGGGGTTTCAAGCAAGAATTTATCTTTTTTCTGGCTCCAATAAAAGGCTGCCACACTCTCTTAATATAATAGGAGATAACCCTTAGAAAATGTCAAAGGAATTTTCCTTTTCCCATTGAGTTAAATTGTGCTGTTTTTCCTTGAAAGAATGGAAAATCTCCAAATTATTAATAAAGTTATTTGGTAAGATGGAGATTATGTTGGACAGAATACAGAGTGTGTACTTTATACTAATCTGTACTCTATTTTATCTACCTATCTTGAAAGGAATAATTTTCCCTGACTGGCAGGACCTTGAAATATAGATAGCAGTGAAGAAGAAATCACCTGGACATTGTAAATTTTAATTACATTTACTTATTTTGTATGTGCATAGAGGGGCACATATCATGGCATGATTACAGGACAACCAACAGGAATTGGTTCTTCCCTTCCACTATGTTGGTCCTTGCAATCAAACTCAGCTCATCAGGCCCTTGACAAGTACTTTTCCCTACTGGACTATCTCACCATGGCATTTTGATATTTTACTATATCATCCATTCTTTAATAATAGTGATATGGATAAGGGTCCATCTTTGATTATGTCTGTGAAAAGTTCTGAGACTCATAGGCAAAACATGGTAATTCTATTATGTTCCAGCCTGTAACAAGTATAAAAGTGTGAGTAAAATTAATGAGCAATCTTTTGAGTTAAGATTTCAGAGAATTCATAGATAAAAATCTGTTACTTAAAATTTCAGGTTATACAAGTGTACAATCTGTGTTCAAATCTGAAAATTCTCATTTTAAAACAATAAATCATAATAAATTATAAGTTCATAATTCTATCCTCAGGGTTATAGATTGGCCAAAACCAAGTCTGAAGCATATATCTTTATTAGTTTATATTCATATTAAATTTTTACTTAGAATATGGACACCTGAATGGATCTTCTCCCTTCTTCCTATGTATGTTTGAATCATTAATTATCAAGAATTTAATATGAAATCCCTTTCATTAATGTGTCAAAGAATACAAGGGATTGTTCCCTTCAGAAAGCTAGTGAAAAACTGCATAACTTTTTCAAAACCAGTATTTTAAGTGCACTAAAGACAATCTGAAAGCAGCAAATTAAGATGTTTTTACTGGAGACATGGCTCAGCAGTTAAGAGCACTTACTATTCTTGCAGAAGACTTGGGTTTGGTTTCCAATATCAACATGGTGACTCCAGTTCTAGGGAATCCATCCCTCTCCTCTGGTGTCTCTGGACACCAGAGGTAGATTGAAAAAAAAAAATTTAATTCAAAGAACATTTATTTTTCTGTGTTTTATGTGTATGTTTTGCCCACATCTGTGTAAGTACACCATATATATGCAATGACCACAGAGGCCCAGAAGAGGAAGCTGGAATTACAGACAGTTGTTAACCACTATGTGGGTGCTGGGATTTGAACCCAGGTCTTCTGCAAGAACAGCGAGTGTTTTTAACTGCTGAGCCATCTCTTCAGCCCCAGCCAATATTTCTTAATCAAATTTTGACCCACTCCCCCATCCATGCTCCCCTATAGCCCCCCGCACTGGATGTCATGCATTCTGTCATATATGTTAAGTCCTATTTCATCAAGAATTTGTTACCAAGATGTCCTTTGGTACCACTTCATCCACTGGAGTCAGGTCAGCCTAGCTAGAGATCTTAAGGAAGATCTCTCTCTCTCTCTCTCTCTCTCTCTCTCTCTCTCTCTCTCTCTCCCAGCTGTAATCAGTTACCAACAGTTCCCAGGCTAGAGCCAGGGAAACTGCCCATTTCTTTTGTTCCAAGCTAGGCCCTTGTCTGATTGAATCAGCATGGGTCCTGTGCATGCTGCCATCGTTGCTGCAAGTTCACATAAGCAAGCTTCCAGCGACCTGAAAGCCTCTGTTTCCCTATGTTCATGGACCAACCCTGGATCTTACAATCTTTCTGCCCCCTCTTCTGCAAGTGTCCCTGAGCCTAAAAAAATATTTTTTGTTTAAAATACTGTAAGAACTTCAAACAAGAAGGTGATAATAATTAATAATGGCACTTATTTTATGAGGCTTTTTCTGTTAGTACTCATTAGACACAATGATGTCAACAAATTTGTATACAGAGTGATGTTCCTGAAAAGTTTAAAGGCAATATATGTCTTTAAAGAGTCTCTGCTCATTTTATATCTGCTCGGTCAGAGAAAACTTACATCAAATTTTAGCATATATTCACAACAAAAAAAATCATAGATTAAAAAGTCTCAGAAGCACAGAAAATAATCCAGGAGGCTTTCAATATTCCAACTGTATAAGTGAATAAAAATACCGATATAATTAATATAGAATATAATAAAATAAAGTGTGAACACATAAATGTAATCCGTACAAAAGTAAGTTGTAAAATTTAGAGATGAACATTCTAAATATAATGGAAAGCTCAAAAGTACTAGCAAACACAGTAGGAAAAGTAAACAGTATGAAATGTTTCCTTACAACCAAGGGAGGAAATGAAGAAGCATCAAAGAGGCACAAAAATACTACATTTATAAAAGTAAAATACCTCAATACTAGACATAAGCTAAGATATATCAATAATAAATAATAAGCCTGAGTGGATAAACATTTTAATAAAAAGCCAGAGATTGTCTGATTGGATTTAGAAAGAAAAAGAAAATGAAAAGCTAAAAATGTCACACTATATTATTCCTGGAACAGATCTGCAGTGTTAAATAATATGTACTTGAATCAAAAATAAAAGTGAAAGGGACATCACAATGGCAGAAATATGTCAAAGGGATACAGGAGTAGATAGAAAAAAATGCACAAAGTCAAGTTTGGAACACTTTAGCAACAAAGTAAAAGTGTGAGAGGTTATAATCCAATGCATGAGGTAATATCCATGAATCTCTACTGGACAAAGCAGATAAACGAATGCAGAAAATACACAGAAAGGATTGGAGAGGTGACTCAGCAGTTAAAAGCACATACTGCTCTTCTAGTGGATCCAAGTTTTATTCCAAGCATCCAATTTAAGTTTAGGCAGCTCACAATTACCTATATTTCTAGCTCCACTGGACCCGACGCCCTCTTCTTGCCTCTGTAGGCACTTACATTCACATTCACATACCCCGTGTTTTAGCCACTTTTCTGTTGTTGGGATGGAAACACTGACCCAAGGAATTTATAGAAGAAAGAGTTTTTTGAGCTTACGGGTTCCAGGGGAATTACAGTCCATCATGACAGGGAGGCATGTTGGGTGGAGGTAGCTGGATCAGGAGCCACAGAAGCCAAGCTCTCACATCATCATGCAGGCACAGGAAGCAAGAGAGCTACTGGAGATCTGGCAAGGCTTAAGAACTCTGTAAGCCCACCCCCAGTGATGTGCTTCCTCCAGGATAGCTACACCTTCTAAAACCTCCCAAAACAGTGCCATCATCAGGGGACAAGATGTCCGAATACTTGGAGCCTATGGGGACATTTTGATTCAAATCACCATACCCCCCCAAAGCAGTATTAAAAATAAAAACTTTAAAACCAAAAAGATTAATAAATCTCCCATGCAGAAAACTTTAAAATAATTTAGCTACATATTCCACCCATAATGAAGTATGCTATAACTCCATTTTCCATAAAAAGTCAACACATAATAACATCCTTTCAAAAAGTATGCTGTGGGAAGAGGGAAATGTATAAAGTGGTAATGGGGAAACCTATCTACCAAATACATCTCCAGCGGGTGGTAAAGGTCAGCAGCTACAAGCATAAAACATAATGGCACATGGTGAGAAAGGCCCTTTTCCTGGCGATCTGGCTAATCTGAGTCCATAAATGCAGTTCCAACATGAGAAAAGTGCCCCATCCATAAACTACAATTGAGGAACATTAAATAAAAACCTGGCCAATGCTGCTGAAAATTCCCAAAACCCTCAAAAAGTAGGGTGGTCTAAGAACCTGTCATGGTCAAGAGGAGCCTCTGCAGGCACGGTCACCACATTCAGTGTGCCATTGTGGAACAGAAAAAAGAATTTTAATGTATAACCAAAGAAACATGAATAAATATGGACTTAATAGTATTACATCAACATTTAGTTGTTAATTAGGACAAGTAAAGCACAATGAAAGAAATAATAACAGAAAGAAGTGCCTATGAGCACGTGAAAATGCTCCAGACTGTCCGTTTTTTTTTTGTCTTAGCCCATTCTAAAATTTTAAATAATTATTTAAGACTTAAAAGACATTATTACTGCATTATTGCTTCTATGAAATTTGTTTTGATATATTATTCCTTGTGCATTATAGCATTCATAAATTCTTCTAGAGGATTATTTGAGGGATGTTTCTTTCACATGTAATAATAGTAAGTTTATACCTTTGATTGTCATGCATTCTCAGATTTTCTTTTATAAAGTTTATTTTTTACTGAATGGGCT
>NW_008341889.1:2711111-2727108 GCF_000622305.1 Nannospalax galili | reverse complement strand
TATATATATATATGTAATATGACCTATAGAGTTTGATTTTTGACCCCAAATGTCCTTCAATGTGGGTCCATTCACTGGAGCCTGGTTAACCAACAATGAGTCCCATCCCTGTAAGAGACTGTTTCTTCCCCTCCCAGCAGCCACCAGTTGCCAAAAGTTCCTTAGGTTGGATTGGGAATTTTTACTCACTCCTCCCTTCCCTGACCACGTCTATGCTAGGATTTTATCTGATTTCCGTTTTCATAGGACTTGTGCATGCTGTCACCATTGCTGGGAATTCAAATGAGTAAATAAATGATGAGATGTCTAGAAACTGTTTCCTTATGATCATCCACCACCTCTGGCTCTTACAATCTTTCTGCCTCCTCTTCTGCAATGATCCCTGAGTCTTAGGAGGCAGAAGTTTGAGATACGTGTCCTATTCAGGGATAAGCACCCAAAGATCTCTTGTTCTCTGCACATTGGTCAATTGTGGGTGTCTGTGTTAATCATCATCTGCTCATATGGAACATTCTCTGGTAAGAGTTGAGAGATGCATTCATCCTATGTGTACAGGTTGCAATGAAGATATGTCACTTAGGGTTAAGCATCTCACAGACACTTATTCTCTGAGTTTGACCAGTTCTGGAATTCTGTAATAGTCTAGCTATTGCAAAAGGAAGTTTCTTTTGTGAGGGGTGAAAGGCACACTTGACAGCAAATATAAGGTTGCATATTTATAATAAAGAAGAAACTATGCTTTGCGTCCATCATACTTTTATGGTGATTATTAAAGTCATATGCTTTATTGGTTAAAATTAATTAATTAATTAATTAATTAAAGAATAGAGATTTTACTTCCTCATAATATATTTTTTAAATCATTATATATATATATGAACTCTCCCTGTAATTTTATTTTTATTGATAGTGATTTGCAATTACCCATGTACACAGATACAAATAAAATTATTAAAATTAATAAAATTATTGATCCTATTATTAAAAATATGATTATTTGAAAAAATGATTAATCTTAAATGAACATGAAAATGGACTTAGAAGAGTCAACACAATTTCATAAAAGAATAAAAACTTTCAATACTTACTCTTGATTTCAAACTTTAAAGTTCTACTAACTATGCAAGTGTGGCATTGGTTTGAAGACAGACACGAATATCACTGAAAGAGAATAAGGTCAAATAACTGATATTCCACTGA
Source organism: Nannospalax galili (assembly GCF_000622305.1). NCBI lineage: Eukaryota > Metazoa > Chordata > Mammalia > Rodentia > Spalacidae > Nannospalax > Nannospalax galili. The sequence goes on along the minus strand of NW_008341889.1, from coordinate 2,725,908 downwards.
ACTACAGTTGGAATTCAGTGTAGACGGTCTGCTTAGAAAATGATGGGAAAGTTAAATCAATACGTCATTATTTAAATCAAATGAAATGAAAATTTTTATACATTGTGTTATACAAATATAAAATTACATTAACTTGAACTGGATCAAGGATCTACATTTGAGAGGTAAACCCTTACAAGTGTTAGCAGAACATTTATCTACCCTTCTGGGGAATGGCAGAGGAAGAAGGTATAAGGAATCTCTGGACTAAGAGATGCTTACCATTTATAATTGTGAATTTGAAGTAAATAGGCTCATAAGCAAATGGTCATACTCATAATATAGGCTCTAGCATAGGCTGCCAAAGATATTAGTGCCCAATCCAAAATTCTCATAAGATGTCACTGTAGTCAACATTTGAGACACAGTTATTGGTGTGCCTTTTCTCAGTGCTTGTAAAACTGGATTGAGCTCATATTTCAACACCCTTTTAACCACTTCTTATGCAGAAGTCTGGGAAAGTGAGAAAAGGAAGTGAATTGCAAAGCTACTCTGTGTGGAGCAGTGGGAAACCAAATAAGCAATGTATTCAGCCTGGCAAAGAAGCAGAAGACATCTAAATATTTCACCTATCTTCGAAAGAGTGAGCTAAACTTTTATAATATATTTTACGTGTTTTAAGATATCATCATCACGACTTTGGCTGAGCCTGATCGCTAAACATAGTCACAATTGGGCTTGTTGACAGTTGTGCTCATTCATTAAAGGAGTGCCAAGCAATATGAAATAACTACCACCATCACGTCTTCAGCTGATCCTGATTACTAAACATAGTCACAATTCAGCTTGTTGATGGTTGTGCTCATTCACTAAAGGAGTGCCAAGCAGGGTCACTGGACCCTCACCTGAGTATCCAGCCACTATTCCCAGCCAGCTAGTTCAGCCTTGGAAGACAAAAGAAAATGAGGAAAAACCCAATAGAGGGATGCTTTTGAAAGCCCTTGTCAAGAAACTCCAGTGGACTCCTCTTCTGACTTTTTTTTAGTTCCCAGTCTAGAACTTGCAATGGTAATTACTCTTGCCTTTACTTCCCCTTCACATCTCCTATTCACCAGTCAAGGACTTTCTTTTCCCCCTACAGATAAGAGTTATGCAATTTGGGAGTCTTTTAGATAGACCCTCTGAAGCAGTATTCCAATTACCTGCCTGCATCCCTGTTCAGCATGGAAGGAGCCAGAGTGGTCTGTGTCCCTATTACCTATTGGAAATTTGGGTAACCCCTTTAGAGGATGGCATGATAAATATAGGAGGTAGGAACTGGCTAGGCAGTTAGGGTAAAAAGACCCCAAAGAAATGTAGCCAGTTTCTTGGCTAAAAGTCAAAATGTCCTTGGGCCTGTTAACAGCATACTCTGTTCCAAAGACCAAAAATGTCAAAAATATTTGGGAGCTTGTATCTAATCCTTAAAAGATTTTAGGAGCCAGGCATGGTTGTGCACGCCTTTAATCCCAGCACTCCGGATACAGGGGCAGGTGGATCTCTGTGAGTTCAAGGCCAGCCTGGCCTACATAGTGAGTTCCAGGACAGCTGGGGCTACAGGGGAGACCCTGTCTCAAAAAAACAAACAAAAAAAAAGTTTTAGGGTTACCTCTTCAGAGGGGGGAATGTTGGAGGGGAGGGATTGGGCATGGATTTGATCAAAACACCTTATATGCATATATGAAATTCTCAATAAAGTTTTTGTAAAGGTTAAAAAAAAAGACAACATTCCTATATTTGTTTTTTCATTTGTCCACATGGCAATGAGATTTTAAACAGAACAGGCAAAAGACACATAAGCAAATACTATTACAGTGGCAAGACTTTTTTAAGTCAGAGTTTTGATGTCTGTGTGCACTTATCTTCTTGCTGTAATCCTTTCATTTTCTAATGCTATGCAATGTCATAGCCAATATGGGGCATTTTTAGTGTATAGATAATTTCAAACACTGATGTAGTTATAGTAATTAGACTTATTATTGAACCAGCTGCTGCACATTTGGGATACACATTCTGAGCACAGTTTTAAGTGACCCCTCTAGCCAGCCTTTTCTTTGATGTGCCTAACATCATGCTTAACCTATTCCTGTTTCCCTCACCTGGTTAGTTTGCCTTTAGCTGAGGGTTACTGTCATACGAATTCACTGATATGACTCATGGTGTGTTTATTTTTAGGAAGCACACTGCTTCGGATTAGAAAGCAGACACCACATTTTCTCTTCTGCATCTATTATCTTTGTGTTTTCTTCTTCATTTATCCTCTTTATAGCATTAAACCTAATGGAAATGATCAACATTAGCTTCAGAATCCTCCTAAAAAGTTTAACAGATTTAATCACAAGACAATAATTTTGAATATTCAATAAAGGTGTTTATATGTTTAATGAGATTTAAAAGTGTTGGAGGTGGGTCAAAGAAAAAAAAAGTATTTTATTTTTCTTGATAAGAACTAAATTGTCTGGGGATGGTGGGATTGCTAAGTGGATAAAGGTACTTGTTGCCAAAATGAATGACCCAAGTTAAATCGGTGTGACCCATTTGGAAGGAGAGAATTGACTCCCATATGTAATTCTCTTACTTTCACATGTGTGCCATGGCAAGATTGCACAGACCTATAGACCCTTGGACATACACACACAATAAATAAGTAAATGCAAAAAAAATAATTTAAAAAAAGAAAGCCAGATGGGGTAAACTTCCCTTTTAGTTGTTTGCTAAAGTAGCCCAAGAGACTCCCAACACAATGCAGGCTATTGCCACAGCCCTTGATTTTCTCCAGAACTTGAAGGTAAGACCCTACTGCTGAAGACAGGACATACTTTGGACACAAGACTTAGAGCAATGGAGGTAGAACTGACCTGAAACCTTCTCTGTGAAGATTTAGTTTCATAGTTCTGCAGAATACTATGCAAGCTGCTAAGGGAGAAAATCAGTCAGTGGTCCAACTCCAGCTTCAAAGTCTGATATCCACAACAATGACCAGCACAACAAACTACAGTAGTACAGTAATGGCACTTTATATAGGGAGTTATCAACAAGTATCTAATTGAGTGTATAATCCTTTCAGTGGGCGGGAACTCATGGGTAGCACTGTAAACGTAGTCAAATATACATGTCTGGAAAAGTTCAGAGAGTCTAGAGAAAACTCTACCTCTGGCATATCTCTAGACGAGTGAAATTTCTTACTGTATGCTACATATGTATTCTTATAATTAAAGACAAGTATATCATACACCACTCGTCAAAGAAGTTTCTTTTTTGCAACAGATGGAGCCTACTATGGAGTTCTACAACTGGTCACAGAGAATATATGTCTGAGAGATACCCATTCTTAAGTGGCACATCTACAGTGGAACCTCTACACCTAAGGCTCATGGAACACAGTGGAACAGGGGTACAGAGAATACTCATCCATCCCTCAACTCTCAACAGTGAAGCTTCCTCATGCAACAGAGTGTGATACACACAGAAAGCCACAACTGACCAAAGTATAGAGAATAAGAGACTGCAGTGTGTGTCCCTGGATAGGACTCCTATATTAAACCTCACCCACCCATGACTCAGGGACCACTGCAGAAGACGGGGCAAAGATAGGTAAGAATCAAGTTTGGTGCATGAACATAAGGCGTGAGACTTTCATGCCACTGGGAGCTTGCTCATATGAACTTGTAACAATAGTGAAAGCATGCACAAAACCCACACTGACTCAATCAGACAAAAATCCAGAATAGAAGTGGAGAAATAGGCAGCAGCCAAAGAACTATTAGTAGCTGATTATTGTTGGGTGAGGGAAGAGTTCATCTTTAAGTCTAGTCTGACTAGACTGTAGTGAGTAAACTTGCATGAGAGGACATCTAGGCACAAACGAACTAACAAAGATAGTAAATAAAGAAATATAAAACATAAAAAAGAACTAAATAGAATCCAAGAGTTGAAAATACAATTGCAGAATTAAAAATTCAATGCATGACTTTATCAATAGAATCCATCATGCAGAGGAAATAATATAAAGAATGAAGAAGTCATTTTAAATTTGTTAATTAGAGGAATGAAACCAGGAAATAAAAAAATAGAAAAAGTACAAAAGCGTTAGGAGACACCATTATGCTTATGGATAAATGAATTATGGAGTCCATGTATAAGAGAAAATGACAGAAAAAATATAAAAGAAATGGGCAGATAGCTTATCTGTAAAGGCATTAAGAGCATCCAAAATCTTGGGAGGGATACGAGCATCCAGATTCATGAAGATCAAAAGACCTACATAAAACATGTAACTCTGAGATGTTTTATGTAAATCTCATGAACATCATAGGCATAGACACACACAAATAATACTAAAGATCACTCACCACAGTCTAGCTTTATCTCAGAGGTGCAGGATTTTCTACATATGTAAATCCATAAATATAATCCACCACATAAATAGCCCCAGGGAAAGAAATCATATGATCATCTCATTAGATGCAGAAAGCACATTTGAAAAAATCCAACATCCCTTCATGATAAAAGGTCATGGAGAATCTAGGGATACAGGATATATTTTGTCAAGACAATAAAGGCAATAAACAACAAGTCCACAGCCAACATCATGCTAAACAGGGAAAAACTAAAAGCATTTCCACTAAAATCAGAAATGAGGCAGGATGAATACTCTCTATTCCTGTTCAATATATTACTTCATTTTAACTAGAGCGCTAAGGCGATAAAGGGGATACAAATTAGAAAGGAAGAAATCAAAGTGTCCTTATTTGCTGATTATATGATTCTATGTATAAAATGCCCCAAAGACTCTACCAGGAAACTCCTAGAGCTAATATTCACATTCAATAAACAGCAGGATTCAAAATTAACACTTAAAATAAATGAATTTCCTCTATAAAAGCAGTTAAATATATCGAGAAGAACAATAGGGAAATAAGCCCCTTCAGGGTAGCCTAAAAATAATAAAGTAAATCCTCTAATAAATGTAATCAGAAAGTGAAACACTTGTCTAATAACAATTTTGGACACTGAAGAAATAAATTGAAGAAAATGTCAGAAGATGGAAAGCCTGCCCATTCTTACAGATTGGTAGGATCAATTTTGTGAAAATGGCTATCCTACCAAAAGCAATCTACCTATTCAATGGAATTTGTACAAATATTCTAACACAATTCTTCCCTGAAATTATAAAAACAATTTCAAATTTCATACAGAATCACAAAGGAACCTAGGATAACCAAAACAATCCTGAACAATAAAAGAAGAGCAGGAGAAATCACCACCCCTGATTTCAAATTATACTACAAAGATATACTAATAAAATGCCATGATACTAACACACAAAAAAGACACACTGATCACTGCAATGGAATTGAGGTTCACATTTTAAGTCCACACACCTAGAGTCAACTGACAACTGATTTTTGATAAAAAGATAAAAAAATACATATTGGAGAAAAGGCAGCAATGTTCTACAAATGGTGATGGCCAAACTGAATTAGCTATATGGAGAAGAATGAAAACCAGATGTCCATCTCTCCCCTGCATAAAACTCAACTCCAAATGGATCACCTCAATATAAGACCCAGTACCCTGAATCTGATAGAGGAGAAAATAGGGAATACACTGGAAAATTTAAGCACAAGAAAGGGCTTTCTGAAAAAGACCCAGATAACACAGGCATTAAAGACCAACAATTGACAAATGGGACCTCATAAAACTAAAAAGCTCTGTATGGTGAAGGATACCATCATTTGATTGAAGAGAAAGTATACAGAATGGGAAAAAAATCTTTACCAGCCTCACCTCTGACAGAGGGTTAGTATCAAGAACCTACAAAGTACTCAAAATCTGAATGTCAAAAAAAATCAAACAACTCATTAAAATTTGAGGAAAGGAGCTAAACAAATGGTTTTAAAAATGAAATGCAATGACTTAGAAATATTGTTTTAAAATTTCAACATCTTTAGCTGTCAGAAAATACAAATTAAAACTACTTTGAGATTTCATTTTACCCCAGTCAGAATGACTAAGATCCAAAATAAAATGATTACAAGTGCTGAGGAATATGTAGAGAAAAGGGAACTCTTATTTGCTGCTTCTGCAAGTGCAAACTGATGCAACCACTATGGAAATCAATGTGGAGATTCCTCAAAAAAGTAGAAGTAGAGACAGGAGTGGTGGTGACACATTTAGTCCCAGCACTCAGGAAGCAAATGGAGGTTAGCCTGGTCTACATATCAAGTCTAGGTCACCTGAGGCTAGAGGAAGACCCTATGCCAATAAATGAATAAATAAAAAGCTAGAAATAGATCTACCACATAATCCAGAATATCGCTCCTGGGCATAAACCAAATAAATTTCTACTGAATTACAGAGATACCTGTTCCTCCATTTCATTGTTGTTCTAGTCAAAATAGTCAGGAAATAGAAAAAATATTGATGGCTATCAAGTCATGATTGTATAAATATGGTACATTTATACAATACAGTTTTATCTAGCTGTTAAGAAAAATGAAATCATGAAATTCACAGGTAAATAGATGGAACTAGAAACAATCATCCTGAGAGAGGTACACAGACTCAGAAAGACAAATATCACATAGGTAGATACTAGTTATGAATCTTTAGATATGTATATTTCAACAGGAAAACCTACAGAAGTCAGGAGGGGCCATTTGAGTGAGGCCCCTCTATTTGGAGATAGAACGTAGTGACATAAAGACAAAAGGAAAATAATGAAATAGGAAAGGTTTAATGGGGTGGACAATCAGGAGGGCAGGACATAGAGGGCATATGGGAAGGATAATTAACACTAACAGCCTTTTGAATGAGTTGTATGAAAGTTTACTACTGTAGAAGCTTCTAAAAGTATATACAAATACAATATAAAAATAATTTAAATAGACTTCCCCTGTAATATGGGACAATGACCCTACCAGCCTAATGTGAGGAATGGACTCCCTCTTTTGTGGTTATATACCAGGGATGTCTCAGAAACCTTCATGCAATACTATTTATATTGCCTTTGGTTACCTGCCAGAACTTGACAATAAGACCTGATTACTGAGGATACTAAATTCTTGAATCATGGCACAAACAAGGAGAAATCAAGTTGGTATTGCCCTCAAAGCTTCATCTCCACTGGCTAGCTTTCACAGTGTTGAAAGGTGGAATACATGTTGACCTTAATCATCTGTGAATCCTGGGTGCTACGGTAATGACTGGCCTGGCAAGCTATGCCCACTGGTGCAATAGTGAATTGAATTTTATGGGGGATAACCAACCACTTTTGGATTGGATTTAAGGCCCACTTCACAAGATAGAGCCCCTACTTGGCACTATTTTCAGGGTCATGAACCTGTGATCAGACAGGTCATAGGCTACAACAGAAAAACTATTGTTTCTATGCTAAATGGGCATAGTATTAAAACTTACTCCTGATGACTTATTGTTATACCCACAGATGAGTGTATCTTTCAGTTCTGATCAGAGAAGCTTCACTTTGCAGTAAGTGGTGATTAACACAGAGACCCACAACCAATCAACCTGCAGAGAATAAGAGACTGTGAAGTGCTCACCTCCAAAAGAGACATCTATATCACACCTCCTCCCTTCCACTGATTAAAGATCGTTGTGCAAGAGGTGGTGGAAAGATTGTAAGGGCCAGAGGTAATAGATGAATTCAAGAAAACTTGTGTTTTCAGGACACAACAGGGCAGTTGCACATAAGAATCTATAGTGCTTTGAGAACACACTTGAGACCAGTGCAAGCCCAACCAAACAAAAACCCAGCATAGAGGTGAGAGGTGGGTAAGAAGCTCCAGGTTTAGCTGAAGATCTATTGGCAATTGATTGCTGCTGGGGAAAGGAGAGTCAGTTTTCTTTAAAGGCATGATACCAGGTAAGCTGAGAAAACTCCAGAGGATGGACACACACCCAGCAGCATTTGGGAAACACAAATTAGACTCGATAAATCTTAAAGAAAAATAACAGAGGACATGAAGCATGGTGGGGGTAGAGAGGTGAGGGTGGATATGAGAGACCATGGCAGTGGGGCTCTGAATATGGTTATAATACATTGTATAAAAATCTCACAGAATCAAGAAAAATATTATTTTTTTAAAAATTAAAAGCTTCAGCGTGCCTAAAAGGAAAAATACTATAATACACAAGGAAACAAAGCATATTGCTAACTGCTGTGGAAGTCACCATAACACAAAGGAAAACAGTATCAGAGGATGGAAGGAACAGCTACTCCAAAAATGGGCAGAAAATTATAAAAAAGAAATAACTGCTGTAACTATAGATACATTGAATTTTTCAGTCAAAAGACTATAAGACAACCACCGTACTGAGGATATATCTGAAGTGAAGCGATGAAAAGAAGATAATTCCACTAAAATGGGGACTAAAAAACAGCTAAGATGACGTATGTATAGCAGAGAAAATAGATTTGATGTCAAAATCAGAATTATATGGAGGTAGCTATGACAAGGGTAAATTCATGAAGAAGTCACAATAGTTATGAAAGAGGCCTGGAGAGATGGATAAGTCAGTAAATGCTTAATGCACAAGCATGAGGACCCAAGTTCCGATCCCCAGCACCTATGTAAAAAGCTGGGTACAGTGGTTTGCACCTGTAATCCCAGTGCTGGGGAGGCAGTGATGGGAGGATCTCTGGGAGGGCCTAACCAGCAAATCTACTAAATTGGAGAGCTCCATGCATAATCAGAAACGCTGTCTGGAAAACTAAGATGGTGAGTGATTGTGGAAGACAATTAACCATCCTCTGGCCTCCATACATGTGCACATGCACAAACACATAAAAACATATACACACACACAAAGATTATAAATGTATATGTACCTAACGTATGAGCTCTTAAATAAATAAAATCAATATCAACAGACCTGAGACAGAAAGAGACAGCAATAGTAGATAATTTCACTAACTCAGGTTCAGCAGTCAATCCAACATTCAAATAGAAAATCAACAAGGAAAGAGTAGACTTGATCATCAATATATCAAAAACCCTAACAGCTATTTCCAGAACATTCCCAATAGCACTGCATTATATTTTCAAGACTACAGTATCATTTTCTAGGATAAACTGTATTTGGACCAGAATACAAATTCTTAATAAATTTAATGTTTAAAAAATCTCCAATAAATGTTTTGATCATAATATCATGAAACTATAAATCAATATTAGGAGAAATTGTAGAAAACTCATGAATATATGGCAATATCTTTTTGATTAGTCATTGGGTCAAGAAAAACAATGTAAGGGAAATTAAAAATAAACAATAAACGTACCAAAAGCACAGAAGACCACAAATGGTCAAATTTTAGGAGACTGAAGAGTGTGTGTCCCTGGATAGGACTCCTGTATTAAACCTCACTCACCATGGCTCAGGGACCACTGTGGAACAAGGGGAGGAAAGATTGTAAAAGCCAGGGTTGGGTCATGACATAGGGAAACAGAGGCTTTCAGGCCACTGGAAGCTTGCACATGTGAGCTTCTGGCAGTTGTGCCATTGAGTACAGGACACATGCCAACTCAATCAGACAAGGAACCAGAGTGGAACGAGAGGAATGGGTGGTGGGTCGACCATAGAATGGGAACTATTGGAGAGCGATTACTACTGGGTAAGGGAGAGGAACCTTTATTTATGATCTTTAGATAGGCTGACTATAGTGGATGAATTTGCACTTAAGGACATTTGGGTACAAATGCTTGACTGAACAGGACTTAACACATATGGAAGAATACATAAGGTCTGGTGAGGGGTTGGAGGGTCATGGATTGGGGGGGGTCTAAATTTGATTAAGAATTCTTGTATGAAAAGTACGAAAGCTCAATTAAAAAATTTTAAAAACAAAAAGCAAAAATGGAAATTCATTCCAAAACTTCTTGAATACAGTGGTAAATACCTACATTAAGAAAGTGGAATGAGCCCAAATTAGAAAATCTAACTCAGCACATTAGAGACCTAGAAAAAGAGGTGGGGGAGCTATTGAGGTCACACTGTTAGTAGAACTCTTGCTTATCATACATGAAACCCTGCATTCCATTCCTAGCACCACATAAACCAAATGAGGTCTTGTACCCTAGAAATCCTAGCATTGGGATGTGGAGGCAAGAGGGTGAGAAGCTCAAGGTTATAGCCATACATAACAATTCAAGTCCAGTCTAATCAATCAATCAATAGAAGTACATACTAAAAAAGAGATTAGAAAGATAATATAAATTACTAAGAAATTTAACTGATTTTTAAAAAGGTAAATAAAATTGAGATTCTTAGATGAATTGACCCAGAAAAATATATACTATATTATATAAAAATACAAATTCAAGAGGAGATGTTATTACCAATGCCATAGAAATGAAAATGATTTTAAGAGACTACAGGGAAAAAATTCTGAGACATAAATTCTAGGATAGATGAATGAATCTCTAAAAATATACAACATTACTGAACCATGAATAAAATTCAAATCTGAACATGCAAAGAGAAAGGTGAAAACATTCAGGAATCAAAACATCAAAAGCTTACAATAAACAAATCCCATAACAGGCATCTTCACTGGTGAATTCTACCAAGAATTAAAAAATAAATAAATAAACACCATTCTTTCTCAACCTTTCCACAAAATTGAAGAAAAGGGATCACTTTTTTCAAGTGAATTTATAAGGCTAGCGGTTCCATGATACTAAGAACAGAGATAGATACTACAAGAAAGAAAATTGCAGGCCAATATCCCTGAAGAGTACAGATGCAGAAATCCTCAACAAGACACTAAGGGCACACTACAAGGACCAAGAGTTCAGGGATGGCTAAAATAGATGTATCGGTAACTATGAGACATCATAGCAGAACAAAGATCAAAGCAATATCATTATCTCAACAGATCCCTGCCAGAACATGACAGATTCAGCATCATTTTGTGATTAAAAACTATGAGCAAATTTACCAGAGGAATGTGCTGCAATACATTTAAGGCCACATATAAGCTTACAGCTGACTCAAATTCCAATGAAAAGCAGAGTGATTTACTTCGAAGATTAGGGGCAAGACAAGGATATCCTTTCTTCTACTTGTATGTGTGCCATCATAATGGAACTCCTAGACAGTGCAACATTTTACTGGCAATATATTAAAGATTTAAAAGTAAGATTTGAAATTATAAACTCCCTTAAAAAGATAAATACAGAAACCTCATGAATGGTCTTAACAATGATTTGGGGGTATATTAAGTAAAAAGCAAAAGCAATAAAAGAAAACCTAAATGAGTGGGATTGCATTAAACTTAGAAGCTTCTAAGCAGCAAAAGAAAAATGTCACCACAATGAAAGACAACCTGCAGGATGGAAGAACATAGTGGTAAAACATCTTTTCCATAAGGAGTTAATAGCTAAAAGATGAGGAGAAGAACATTTAATGGCAAGACAATAAACACATGCTTTTAAAATTGTCCAAAGGATTTGAATTGGTGTTTCTTAAAAGAAGGCATACAGATGGCCACTAAGTATATAAAAATGTCAATAATTAATCATTTGAGAAATGTAAATAAAAACCTCAATGAGATATCACTTTACACATGACTATTGTAAAACTAGTATTGGGAAGGTTGTCGAGAAGAAGGAATTTTTTGACACTTATTGGAAAGTAAGTTTATATAACCTTAATGGGAAAAAAGTATGGAAGTAACTAAACATACAAATACATATAAATAAATAGGTAAATAAATAAGGAAAGCAACTATATGGTCCATCAATCCCAATATTGGGTGTATATTTAAAGGAAATGATGTTAACGACTCAATGAGATTTCCTCATCTCTTGCTCTTTATAATTATCATGATAACGAAAACAGGAAATGGCATGAATAGTCAAAGCAGATACATATGCATACATGGGTGCAGTATTTAGTGGCAAAAAGAAGAAAAAGTTAAACGTATCATTTGTGAGCCCACAGATGAAGCTGCAGGACATTTGCTATGGGAAACAAGTGAGGCTCAGAGTAACGAGACTGATGCCCTACTGTGTAGTTTTAATAAGGTCAACTTACAGAAACAAGCAGTAGAACAGCGTTTGTCAGGGGCTAGAGGGTAGGGAAATGAGAAGATGCAATGCAAAGTGTAGAACGCTTCGGTTCTAGGGTTTATATGTACTGCTAATCTAATGTACAACCTCATGACTACAGTTAATTATGTTGCAATGTTTACTTCAAATTTAGCAGGAAAAGACACACACATGCCCACACATGTATGTGTGAAATCATAACTATGGGTAGCAATGTATTTGATCATGATAATAACCACACTGCATATGCATATAAATCTTCATCTTGTATGCTCTGAATATATAATTTTGCTTCATTAATTAAATATTTTAGTGTAAAGGTGTCAAATAAAATAAAAGCTTTAAATAAAAATTAGAAGAAGACTTTTCAATATTCTCTAAACATGTTAAAAGGGATGCATTGTTTTCATGAAAACATTAGATTTTTTTAGCTGACACAGAAATATATTTATGTATTTAATTTATCAGGCAACGCACATTGTTTTTATTGATTAAGAAATGCGTGCATGCATTTTTATACACATTTGATGCTTTTTCCATCTGTGGGGTTCATGGATACAAAGCTATAGCACCATTGCCTGTATATTCACAAAGGTTTGCGTGACACTTTCTTTGACCTAGACCCTTATGGACCCTCTGAAGACATGTGACTATTAACATAATGAAGAACTATAGAAATTAAATTACATTTATTTACAATAAGTTAAGAGTTTGATAAGCTGATTTTTGGATGGGCTTTGAATTTGCAAAAAAAAATGGCTAAGAATGAGATAAAATATATTTTGTTGCTTAAAGGAAATTATAGGTATTTTCTGAAATTAAGAAAAAGGACTTTTAATAATATAAGAAAATCTTATATTCTTAAATGTTGGACAAAGCTATTATGTTTCAATTTCCATGTTGCAGACAAGAAAGCTAACTCTGTCAGAATTAAAAAGGATAGAAAATTGGAATTTTTTTTATAGCATGCAGTGGGTGGCTTCCAATTATTTTTCAATAAAGGCTTTGTGTAAATTCTACAAACTCTCTTAGGCATTTCAACAGATACAGTACTTGTTAAAGATTTAAAAAGGCATTTTATTTTTGCTTTTTTTGAAAGAATTTAACTTCTGGGCTCTTGGCTGTTCCAGAGCATCAGAGCTCCGGATGGGTTTATTATGTGGAAGTAATTTTTGTGCCAGTAGCTTCCCTCTACTCATTATCCAACTGGCTAGATTAATTTGAAAGTCTTCTCCTGGCGTTTCCAAGAGATTTTAAAAATAGATATAAAAATCATTTTATTATGCCACCAAATTAATGCATGTTTAGAAAGACTTCCCAGGAGAAATCAAGTTCCTTTACCCACACAAAAAAAAGCATGCTTAGAATACAGAGAATGGTAGAGATGGTGAGAGAGGCTATTAACCTGCATGGTCCCCAACCTCTTATTGTTTATTTAACAATGTTTTCCTTCCCGAGGAGTCAGCTACTGTCTCTTCTCTCATTCCAGATGCTCCAAGCCCTCTTACAGAAATAACTGTGTACATCTAAATTGTACTAATGTGTTCTCCTTGTATTAGCCTTGACAAGATAATAGACAATATTTGCAAGCTCTAATTCTGCTAATGACATGAGTTTTGGCTATAGTATTGTACACTAGTATGCAAACCTTGAAGAAATGGAAAAATATCAAATTCTCTAATCAACCGTAATAACAGGTTACTGCAGATCATTCTTTGAGTAATTCCGTTAGGCACACACATGACTGGCAGTCACTGTGACAAAACATCACATTTTAGATAGTTGTGGTGAGAAAATATAAAGCTTGGTTTACCTGACTGGAAAAGCAAGACAAGAATTCTGAGTCTCAAGATCATTCATCTTCTCCACTTCAGAGATGAAAGAAGCTTTCTTTGCAAGTCTTTATAAGAGCATCAGCATCAGTAAAATTGGAGAACGTATCAGAATTTTCATGGTTTCCCTGTCAAATGGTGGTTACTTGATTAAAAATGTCATAAACCCAGCGTAGAACTGGGAAAATGAACAGCAGACCACAATCTTATCTGAAGAAATACTGGCAACTGATTGCTGCTAGGTGAGGAAGAGCTGATCTTCCCAAATCAAGGGACTCTAGACAGGCTGATTAGACCTCAGTGGATGGACTTGCACTGGGGAACATCTGGGGACACTGACTTGACACCACGAGCCTTAACAGAAATGACAGAGTATATGGGTTCCAGTGGGGGCATATGGGAGGGTACCAGTGGGGATGGGGGTATAAATATGATTGAGATGTTCTGTAAGAAATACACAAAAATTCAATAAAAACAGATTTTAAAATATCATAAAAAGAATGATGTTGATCATTTAAAAACCTTAAGACAAAGGATGATTATTACTTGAACTTTCCCAGAAAATGATTTCTTTAGGAAACAAACACAAATGACAGAGTATATGGGTTCCAGTGGGGGCATATGGGAGGGTACCAGTGGGGATGGGGGTATAAATATGATTGAGATGTTCTGTAAGAAATACACAAAAATTCAATAAAAACAGATTTTAAAATATCATAAAAAGAATGATGTTGATCATTTAAAAACCTTAAGACAAAGGATGATTATTACTTGAACTTTCCCAGAAAATGATTTCTTTAGGAAACAAACACAAGTGTATGCATGCACACACACACACACACACACACACACACACACACACACACACACACA
>NW_008341889.1:2689521-2691736 GCF_000622305.1 Nannospalax galili | reverse complement strand
ATATATAATTTTACTTGATATGTTTGTTTTATTCTGTATTCAATTGAGTTATAAAAAAACTGAGTCATTTATAAAGTATAAACTATACACAAAATGTCCTCTCCCAGTACATAACTCATGTAGTACTAAGATCTGAGACTAGGAACTTAAGAGGTGGCTCAGTGATTAAGGGCATTTGCTGCTTTTCCAGAGGACCCAAGTTCTGCTCCAGGCACCAACTCCGGGTAGCTCACAGCCATGTGTACCTCCAACTCTAGGGGATTCCACACCCTTTTCTGGCCTCCAGGGATGACTTGACACCACGAGCCTTAACAGAAATGACAGAGTATATGGGTTCCAGTGGGGGCATATGGGAGGGTACCAGTGGGGATGGGGGTATAAATATGATTGAGATGTTCTGTAAGAAATACACAAAAATTCAATAAAAACAGATTTTAAAATATCATAAAAAGAATGATGTTGATCATTTAAAAACCTTAAGACAAAGGATGATTATTACTTGAACTTTCCCAGAAAATGATTTCTTTAGGAAACAAACACAAGTGTATGCATGCACACACACACACACACACACACACACACACACACACACACACACACCTACCTAAAGCGTCTGCTTTCTTTGCTCAGTTCTTGGAACTGCAGATATTGAAGAGTTGATTGGGAACAATGGGCTGATTTTGCTTTTTCCATTTCTTCCATGAATTTCCATAGAGATACATGGACCTTTTAGTCCTAGATAAGAGGAATCCTCAAATGTCTTGGTGTATTGTTCTGCTTTTCACTTTGAAGTGTATCCCTTTGTTCAGATTTGGTCAAACAAAACTCAGCCTGGCTGGCCTCTTAACATCACTCTTCAACTACAGACAGCGGGCTTTTGCTTTTACTACTCTCTTGAGAAATGTTCTGATCAAATTGTGCTCTCTGCTACTGTTCAGACATCTACAGCATTATCATACCTATGCAACTGTCAGAGAATTCATGGAGAAGAGGAAGTGAACTTGCTTGCTCAGAGGATACTAAATATCAAGGTTTTGCTGTGACATCACTCTCATCCACATCTCTGAATCTATGAGGAATTCTGTAACTGTGGTTGTGGATCACAGTCTCATCTGAAAAGCACTCAGCCTTGATGACCACAGGTGAAGAGAAAAACCTGTTGCAAGAGCCTGGCTTCCTGGGAGTTACTTGTACATTGGTATCCATTTCTATGTTTACCTTAGACTACAATTTCCGATACTACAACACAGCATAGTTGGGGTGCTGTGAGGGTGCTTTATATGTGAAAGTGCTTTGCTTTGGATGTAATCTCCCACTCCACCCCAAGGGGGTGCATGTGAAGGTGCTTTGATTTGGATGTAATCCCCCACCCCACCCCAAGGATTCAGGTGTTGGAGACTAGGGTCCTTAGTTGGAGGTGTTGAGATCATGAGATCTTTAAGGAGTAGAAACTAGTGGGAATTCTTTAGGTCACAGCAGAGGTGACCTAAACTCCTTTGGAAGGAGCTGTTAGTTCGCATGACACTCCTAATTAGTTCTCATGAGAGGGTTGTCATAAAGGAACAGGCCTTACTATTTCTCAGCCCCTTAGGCTTATTTCCTTTTCCCTTCCCACTTGTCCTTGTCACTGTGATGCAGTCTATTGTGAACTCTTCGTCAGAATGAAGCTGATACAAATGCCATGCCTGTATAGCCTTCAGACTTTTAGGTTACATAAATATCCTTTCTTTATCAGCTTACCAAGCTTCGTATGTTTTGTTATAGTAACAGTAAATGGACTAATAGAAAGCTGTTTTAAAAATAATGGCAAGTATACTGCCGGGCATAAGAAAAAATAGGCAAATGCATGCAAATGTTTCGTTCTGGCAAGGGCAAAAGCAAAAACTTAAAAAAATCAGTATATTTCTAGGTAATTCTTCCTTAAAATTTCTCAGTAAATTTTTGTCTTGTGATGATTTTCCCTAAAAAGTGATTTGAGGATTGTTTAAGGTCTTTTTAGGCGGAAGCATCTCTGTAAGGAATGTGATTCTGTGGATGCAAAGCCTTTGGGGATTTTAGGTTTTCTCTTCCCTGTCACCTTGTTTCTCCTTTTCAACTACAGATGCAAACTAAGAACCATAATAAATGTAATGTCACCCTGGATTATACATTGAATGGTAAATAAACTTCTGTATCGAGGGGAATAAAATAGATAATTATATAAAAATATTTATAT
>NW_008341889.1:2618679-2689458 GCF_000622305.1 Nannospalax galili | reverse complement strand
CCTCTCCCAGTACATAACTCATGTAGTACTAAGATCTGAGACTAGGAACTTAAGAGGTGGCTCAGTGATTAAGGGCATTTGCTGCTTTTCCAGAGGACCCAAGTTCTGCTCCAGGCACCAACTCCGGGTAGCTCACAGCCATGTGTACCTCCAACTCTAGGGGATTCCACACCCTTTTCTGGCCTCCAGGGACACTGCACTCACTTGCACACACACACACACACACACACACACACACACACACACAAAGAAATAACAACAAAAAATAAGAAGAGCTGAGTCTGGGCCTAGTGACACTATGGGAAGATGATTCTATGAAGAAGAATCTTATCTCTGAAGTCTTTCTGCTTCCTCTTTCCTCATCCGCTTACCTACGTGATAAAATGACCTACGTTGTAGTTTCCCTGGGCTATCTTAATTTTGACACAATACCTTAAAGAGAATAGGTATCTGGCTGAAATTTACAAGATATCCACTTGCTCCTCACAGATTAGCTAACACTTCCCTTCTGTTGCTGCCTCCTTGAGACCCGATTCTGTGATCAGTCTTGGGTCTTTACGTGTGAAGGTGATTGGTCTGATGTTACAGAAGCATTGAGATAGAGCTGGGGCGAAACCATGGTGAAAATCCTGATGTGAACTGGAGCAATTTCCATACCTGGTAACAAGCAGAAGAAAAGGTCTCTCTGTAGCGTTAGCTGCTCACCGGGAAGAATTAATCCCTCAAAAATGTTAGTTCAGTTTGCTGAGAAAGATCTGTCTATTCACAGAGATGCTAAAACTGTGCATCTGCCTCAGCTCGGCATTGAACCTCTGGTATTGTGATGGAAGTGTTGTACCGCATGTATCTTCCACTGTCCTGAACAGTCTACGTTCACATGTTCCTTCTGTTGATTTAATTATTTCCTCCTAAATTTAATTATTTGTTGCCTTGGCTTTCATTCCTGAGCCTGACAACTTGTTTGAAAGCCAGTCCTACGCCTTCCCTTCAGTCTAGTTCAAACCTCTCTCTGTGGATACCCCACAACTTACCACATACACAGAGAAAGCAAGAAATAAACTTTTTTCCATCTATGGATGAAAACAATTCTGAAGACCTTACTTACAGTTGTGGGGCTTGTATCTTGTGCTTATCTGTGTCTTGAGAGAGCCAAACAGTGGGATGTACTGGCCCCTCCTTCCTCTCCTCCCCTCAATCCCTTAGCCTTTTATCAACCAGAAACAAACCAAGAACCATACAAAGGAAATGCTAGCCCTAGATTACTTACTGAAATAGTAAAAGAGGAAAAACAAAAGTATTTATGCTGTGTGTACATATACTACTTAATATAAATGTATGACTGAGCGTGCATGCATACCTATAATAGTTAACTACACTAAAACAAGTTTCTGTAACACTCGTGTTATATATATGAAGTTTATGTACTGCAGAATTTATATAACAAAAATGATAAAGGAATGCTGACTTGTTTTCACACCTTTAACATCCATTACAACAGTTTTAACATTTGTAAAATGGGGCATTGACAGAACTTCATGAATGTAATCAATATTCAGGCTTGAATTGTAGTTACGCCTGGGGAATCTCATTAAATTTGAACACTGTGCCCCACAATATTGGAAAACTAACTGGATATAAAACACAGAAAAACAGGTGCTTCACTCTGGTCATGTTTTTGCCTGTATTCTCCATAGTCATACTGCCATTTCCCTACAAGATTCCTTATTGAGCATCTACACTGTAGCATTAATACATAAAAAGAGAAAACTTCATGGAGATTTTGGCATTCATAAATGGCTTGATAAAATGGAACTCCTTGAAGCTCTAATCACATTGTAAATATGACTCAATCTGAGTTCAAACAAGACCTTAAAAATTAAAACTTGTCATCCATAAAACCTAATTAATAAAGCAAGGATTATCCTCACTCTTCTCTGTTTGGTAGACAAATTTCTTTTCTAGAAATTGGGAGAGTAAGGTGGCTGATAATAGAATACTTTCTTAATGCTTTCTCATTGTGGACGTGTTCATTAGGACCTTATAGCCAATATCTGATACTGTTAAAAATAGTAATTATACTCAATGACCAGTAAATATGGACTTGGCTAACATCTGATCAGTCTCTTTCAAACTCTGTTACATTTTACCCCACCTCTAGGACCACAATGCACCTTTTCCAGAGTATCCGTGAGGTACTTCAGCTTTTGTGGTCACATTTTTTTTTTTTTATTTTGGTCTTTTTGAGACAGGATCTCCCTGTAGCCCTAGCTGTCCTGGAACTCACTATAGACCAGGCTAGCCCTGAACTCACAGAGATCCGCCTGCCTCTGCCTCCCAAATGCTGGGATTAAAGGCGTGTGCCACCAGTGATCACATTTTTTGCCAACCAAGTGTTGATGACAGCACCACTTCTCAGGAGTGAAGCATAACATCGCAATGATGGTGTGTTCTTCCAAAGATATTCATTTTACCTGCTCGTGTATATACTGTGTCTTTTAGTACTTTGAGGATTCTGATGGCAACATAGTCCTCATTTATATATTTTACTCCCAAACAGGCATATTTGTGGATCTTCAAAACAGCTTTGTAGAGATGTGCTACACACCATTCAACAAATCACTTGTTATTGATGGTCTTGCATCACTAACTCTTCACACTCAGATTTCCATGAATACTTTGAGCTATGAAAACAGCACACCACAAGGACCATATGACTACCAAAAACTCCTAAGGGCAGGAGGGAACCAAACCTGGATCTTCTGGTATAATCCATTAGTATCCACCAGTGAGGGTGGTCACTTCCCCTATCGGCTCATTTACTTGCCAGACACCAGTTATTCCTCCCTTAGAGCCTTTGACCACCAGGGAACCCCTTGGTATTGACAAAATGAACAGAAAGAAACTGAAGCTCAGACCATGTGAGCAGTACAGTGTTGGGGCTCAGTGGGATACTGCATCTCCCATCTCAAAGCCAGCACATCCCCATTAAAGATAGTACCAGAGACACAAATTGCAGCTGAACCACAAGCCCTCATCTTACACTAGATGCCTTATTCAATGCGATTCTGTTGTCATGCTTATTAAAAATAGCAGGCCATTAGTCATAATGAAAAGACTGTCCTCCTCAAATTATAAAAGTTCTGAGAATCTGTTGCTTTACAGACAACAAAAACACTAAATCATGTTCATATACTATGGTCTTGATACAAGACCTTCCAGGACATTCCCTCTGCCTTAAGAATATCCTACCAGTATTACTGGTAGTTATGACACACATTTAACTTCTTAAAATACACAATTCTGGGCTCTTGAAAAAGATACTCACTAGTATCATTAGTTCCCTAGTATTGATCCCAGACAATTGGTTTGAGTGGAAAAAAACAATACTCAAACTATTCAACTTTCAGTCAATAAATACCCACATCAATGTCTATTTTATCCCAGTTATGAGTCTCTATAAGTTATTTTAAAATCTATTCCTCTCCCTACAAAGGTTGGGGAAATTGAGGTTAAATGCTTTCTTAGGCCTCATTAACTATATTGTCCACAGGCCATGGACTGCTCACTAATGTGTTTCCCATTTGAATATACTTCACCCTAAACAAACCCCTGTGAGATGCAGCTGCTCTCTGTTGACCTCAGTTTTATTATTTCTGGATTGCTGCCTTCATTCATGCTTTACTCTGGAGACCTGCATTGCTCTAGTGATTATTCCACTTAAAATGATAGTCCAGTGCTAGATAACATTGCCAGATACCAATAGTCACTGCTAGAGAAACCTCTATCTAAGATGACGATATTAGAACTTAAAACCTTACCATTGTGGAGGACTTTACTCCCTGTGTGGACATTACTTCAACATTTGTACTAAAATCTTTACCCAGTGACACCCAAGGACTGTGTCCCCAGAGGGAAAAAGTAGACATACGACATCCTTTTCTTCTTGGATTCACTTAGATGATAGTTTGTTATACTTGCTGCTGTCCACTCTAGTGCACATCCCTCAGCCCCACTATTCAAAAATAATCTTAAAAAGTTTTTAAAATTAATGAAGATTCTCACATTCCCTCTAGGGACTTGTTTCCTATCACTCGATCCCTTGGTATTCAAGAATAAGAACCTCCTCCTCCTTAAAGTCTTCTGCTGCTATGACTAAACAGGAATGGAGATTTATTTACATAATTCTAGTTGTACATTTGATTAGCAATGACTATGCATTGGGTTCAGCGTCAGTAGACTGAAGATCAATTGGGTTATGTTACAAACAGCCACAGAAGGTGGTAGGAGGGTTAATCAGCCAGAGGTGATGAGATATGACTGGGTTTCAAATTTCTTATGCCACATCTAAAAATTGATGCAAAGTCAGCAACTATAATAAGGAAATTCGCAGGTCAGCCTTTGATGCCTAAGCATTATCTTATAAATGCTAGAGAGTTGTAGTTTTTGTGGTGGGTATACTGACATCAGGGATAATAGCAACATTTAACAGAACAGGTAAACATTTTAGAAATGCAATTATGTTGGAATTTATGAACTGATCATTTAGTTAACAATATGAAAAGACGAGTGGTATTGTATGCAACCAAGGGGAAGGGCTGGTTGTGGATGAAGATGCAGGGCAGGCGGTTGTGGAATAAAGGGGAAGGGCATTAGAGAGTAGGTGATCCTCTGTCCGGGAAACACAGGATTTGACCGATATGAGACCAGTACTTCCACAAAAGCATAGGAAACAAAACCAAAAGAGACACATGGGAGTACATCAAATTAGACAGCTTCACTATAGCAAAGAACAGTCATAAGTCTGAATAAACAACCTATGCAATGGATACACATATTTTCAGACTAGATATCTGATAAGGGATAAATACAAACAACATAAAGTAACTTAAACATTTCAATGGTAAGATAACAGCCCAATTAAAAATGGACAATATGCAGAACAGACACCTCCCCAAGATTCAGCTAGGTCCTCACTCCACGTGATCCTGGGTATCCAGGCCTTGATGCTGGACCCCTCCCATTACCAGGTACCAAAAGTCCCAGTATGCCTTCACCTATGACCTAATTGAACTTCTAGAGATAAAAATCATAGTCTTGGAAGTTAAAAAAAAATAGAAAGTACTGTAATAAGCAAACTGATTCCTTAAACTAAAAATATGTAATTATATCTTAGAATATAAATTCAAAATTAAAAAAAAAGAACAAAATGCTGGAGAGATGGCTTAACATTTAAGAGCACTGGTTACTCTTGCAGAGGACCTGGGTTCAGTTCCCAGCAGCAACATGGAGGTTAACAACCATCAGTAATTCCACTTCCAGGGAATCTGACACCCTCTTCTGGCATCCTTGGACAATGCACAACACAAGTGCACTTACATATATGCAGTCAAAACACTGATTGATACACATGAAATAAAAATAAAATAAAATTTAAAAATATTAAATGAACAAAGAAAAATGAAGTATTTACTAGTTTTGTATTTTAAACACAGTATTTAATAGTTTCTCAAAGTAGTTTTTCATGGGATTTTATTTCACAAGTGGTATTTTGATATGTTTGTGGGGTGATAGTTTTCTGATTGGGTTTATGTGAGAAATGTTAACAAGTTTCTATACAACAAACATACAGAATACTGTTAACTCTGATATCTTTAAAGTAGACAATTTGTAGAAAAAATTGGGCTTGTCAGGGCTGGGAGAAGAGGAAAGTGAATCATTTAACATTTCTCCAAAGAAGGCATACGCATGACCGAGAAATCTACAAAAATGTTCACCATCCTTAACCAACAGAGAAATACAAATTAAAATGATAGCAAAATAATACAAAATTTTACAATAGGTAGAACTTGTTCAAATGCTCTGCTGAAGAGTACAGTGGCTCTAGTTATTAACTATATATTGTGTTTTTTAAACTGTGAGGACAGTTATTCACTAAACGTATACCAGAAACAGCAAGGACTCAAAGCATTGTGTTCTAGACTATAACATCATTCAAATTGTCAATTTAAAAAATAAGTAAGCCCCAAACAGCATACTTAAATAGGTAAATATTATCAGAATAAACATTATATAAATAAGTGAACTTAAAAACTACATATTTTTCTTTGAAACTTAGATCTTTGTGTTTCTAATGGATAATCACTATTATAGTTGAATATTCAGTGACACAGTAGAATTTAAATTATGTATGAAATAATGATTTCCCTATATAATATGCACTTCACACTAAAGAGACATCCTACACAAATTATAAATGAGTTTCAATGGAGGACATACCTAAACTGTATCAATTATTTATAAAGTATAAAGAAGTAATTTTCACAAAGATATGTAGATGGTAATGAAAGAAGTGATTTTAAGCTAACATGAGCAAGATCAAGGAATTCAGTCTAACTTTACAGAAGATTTTCAAAACTCACTTTCAATGCTCTATCAGTGTCTAACATATGATGAGAGAAATTGATTTTAGGTACCACTAATAACATACATAAATATTGTTTTGATGGAAAATAATCTAAATCATTTGATGAAGTTTTATACTACATTCTAACACTTTTACAGGCATGAATTTTCCTGATTATTGCCTATTTAATAATTATTAAATTCTGAGTTACATAATAACATAAAAACGATTATTTCAAGGTTCTCCCTGTGGTTTTCATTTCAGTTCTTACTTTTCATTTAAAAACATGTCTTTCTTTCATGAAAGCATTAAGATTATTAAAAATATATAAGATTCAAAACAAATAGCATGTTCACATTCTCACTTCACAGATCTAAAACACTGAGAACAAATAAACTTTTTTCTATTGCAGAAATACTAAGGCTTCAGTCTGTAGTTCAAATATTTTAAATAACAATTTTCTTATTGATAGCTGTTGTGTGTTACCATATAACAAATCTGTGAGGTGCTTTCATATTATCTCCTGAGAAAGAGAATAACCTGGGAAAGTAAATACAGATAGATCCCTAGATCTCACTGGTCAGCCAGCCAGTCTAGTCTAGTTGTTGAACAAACAACAGTGCAGTACAAGAACTTATTACAAAAATAACATGAAGAGTGACTGAGGAAGACACCTAAAGTCAGCCTTTGGCATCCACACACACACGTGTGCACTCACATAAACACATACACACTCATATGAATGTATTTATATGTATACACCACACATACCCACACATGCACATACATACACACATGTGGACACATGAACCCACGAATATGTTTATACACATACACCACACATGCGCACACTGAGACATTCACACATGCATGAACACATAAATATATGCCACCCATACATATACATACAGTGTGCACAAAGGGAAATATCTCAAATTTGACACATGGGTTTTTAATGACTCAGGTTTTACTATGTCACTGAACACCATCTTTATTGCCTCTAATGGTTTTTAAATTATTTTTTGTGTATTACTTGCGTGTATATAAGTGCACACACGTCATGCAATGCCCTCAGAGTTCAGAAGAGACTGTTGGACCCCTGGAACTGGAGTTACAAATGGTTGGTAGCCTCCATGTGGGCTCTGGGAATCGAACCTTGGTCCTCTGCAAGAACAGCCAGTGCTCGTAATCAGAGTCATCTCTCTAGCCCCCTCTAGCTGTTTTCAAAGTCATCAAAACGTTCCAGTGATGCAAGAAGTGTACAGATTGTTAATCTGGTATCAACTCCCAAGCCTGAAGGATTGCTCTAGAATGTCTTCTTGGCTTTGCAAATTCACCGTCATAGCTTGCTCCTACTCAGACTTTCAACACCAAATTGAATGTTTTCATAGCCTTAAAACTTTCACTGTGTTTTTCAGCAATGAAGGTAAAAGATTCACATGAACAAATTGTATACACACTGGAGGAAATTCTGTGCTGAGAATATATTTGTTACTGCGGTGAAAGTACTTTGTTAGGTTTATTTATCATTCCTGAGGCTTTTTTCTGTATCATTAAAGGACTTCTGCAGTGGACATATGATGCCATTTACAGGGATATTTGAACCATCTTCTTTATGCAACTTTCCCACTACTGTCAAGTGGTCTTTCCCTAAAACACAGCAATTATGTGTTTACTTGTACAATATATTAAATTTAGTACTTTGGGAGCTTATGTTCAATTTTGAACACTGCTTTATGCTCTGAACTTTAAAGTAATTTAGTTTACTTGCTTCCATCGAGGCATTAGCTAGTACATCAGCCTCTTTAAATTGCCTTTAACACATTACTATCAATTATGACTGTCAAACAGAACTTAATACAAAGAAGAATATATTTCTGAGCAAATGAATATAAACTTTTTTGTCTGTATTCCTTCAGAATTACTTTCTTTTTATAATTTGTTTATGATTGCTGCTGAATTTTGAAGTTAAATTTTCTTGAACCGCCTGCAAAACCTAGTGAAACTTTTTTTATATCCATGTAGTTAAAATTGGGTTATGAATAAATAATACAAATTTTATTTTCCTACTTTAAATAATAATATTCAATTGCAAATTAAAGGGCAATGCTGATTAAAAATGTGAATAACCTTAAAATAGGTTGGGAGTATAGATAAATGTCCAGATAATCTTATGAATTTAATATATTTATGTGGCATTGTTTTACAGTAATCAAACTAACTGTTCCTATACAATATGCGGTCTTTCTGAGTCATCCTAGCATGCAGTTCCTGCTGTGCCTAACTTACCCTGTTTGTTTGGCAACATTAAAACTATTTAAGGGCCAGTGGAACGACTCAACAAGCAAAAATGCTTGCTATTCAAGCCTGACAATCTGAGCTCCATCCCAGAACCTATGATGGAAAGAGAACAGACTCTTGAAAGTTTTCCTCTGATTTCCACATGGCATGTGTTCTCTCTCTCTCTCTCTCTCTCTCTCTCTCTCTCTCATACACACACATACATACATGTACACACATGCACACACAGAGTAAATAAAAACTGGTTAATACAAGTACATGAATCATGAGAAAGTCTGCCTATGGTCTGTCCTGTAATGTTATTTCTATAGCGCATGAAGAACAGTCCCTAGGCAACTCCTGGTTCACTGATTAAAGTTTGAGTGGCATTACTATAACTCTGCTATGATTCTTGAAAAGGTGCATCCAACTCACTTCTCTGGTGGGGATTTCCATGCAGCAGAGGAAAGATAATACAAAGCAAGGCAAGGACAGATGGCAGATAACAATGAAAAAGAGAGGATTTGATTGTGAAGCGACAGGGGCTTGGGAGCCTCATAATTTCAGCAGCAGAAGAACAGCATGATGAAAGCCGTGTTTGAGCAATCAGAACTCTGCAGAACTTTGGGATTTCAAGATGATTCTGTGTATGCTGTTAGAGAAAGCTACTGTGTAAATAATCACCCATAGACTCAAAGTAAGCAACCTCAGAGTGTGTTATATTATGAAGAAGACTCTGGGAAAACTTTAGTCAAGTATCGACAGCAAAGGATTTCTTTATCTTGCTGTATTCCACTGTAGCCAGAAAATGTATGAAGGACATTTCAAAATGCTACAAAGAAAATGGTTTAATATATTTACTGCAAAAGGTGATAAATAATTGAGGAGAAAGATATATTTAACCCAGTTACACAGCTTATACCTGTACAGAAACATCCTCTGTTACCTCACTAATATATATAATTTTATATTTTATGTATCAACTGAAATATTAATTACAAAGTAATGTTTGGTTTTATTGGGGATGCTTAAGATAAACTTACATGGATACTGTGTAAGACTTTTATTTGACCCTCCCTGAGAAATAATCTGATGTTTAATTCTCTGTTCAAAATTACTCTTTATCCAATGACTTGGGTTCTTTTCAGGTCTGTCACTCCCTTCCCAACAGCTTTGTCACACACATTACCCATGACCACTGAAGCATGAAGAAATTAAACAGCTACAGGACACCAGGGAACCATAGCAATTTGAAGACTGAAAGTGGCAAGGTAAAGTTCCAATTAGTCCATTTTAATCACTTTTAGAATGGCATTTCACTAATGTTTATTAACTTGCAAACAGCAGAACCAAGTCTAAGGACCTGTTTTTTTAATTTTTAAAAAATTGTGAACATGTTACAGAAAAAAACAATTTCAATTAATTTGAAGCCATTCATTCTCTCAAGAATATACCAGATAGTGGCTGGAGAAATGGCTCAGAGGTTAAGAACACTGACTGTTCTTGCAGAAGACCTGGGTTCAAACCCCAGCACCCACATAGCAGCTAACAACTCTCTGTAACTCCAGTTGCAGGGGCTCTGACAACCTCTTTTGTCCTCTAAGGGGGAATGCACAACACAGTGCACTTACCTACATGCAGGCAATTCTTGCACACACATAAAATAAAAATAATAAATAAAATAGTTAAAAAATAGATATACCAGATATTTTGAATTATTTATTAAACTTTACTCTTTTTTAAAAAACTTAGAATGCATAATCACATATGTATAAGATTTTCGGAAAAGACTTTTTTAACCTTTAACTCTTCCGAGGTTGGAGAGGAAAATGGGCCCCAGTTCACATAGAAATAAGATAGAGTGCAATTCAACCCTGACATCTTCAGTCATCTTACAATTACCTCTTGTTAGATAATCTCCAACCTACGGCAGAAAGTAGTCATGTTCTATAAAAGAGTAACTAGGAATCTTATTAAATGTCAGAAGCTATTTGAGGAGAGTGAGGACTTACAGGAGAATAGTCTGTTTTACAAAGCTACTTTTGCTAGTGGAGCCACTTACAAGAACAGCACTCCTAAAAGAAAATGTCTTAACCTTTGTAGGGCCATGCTATTTAGCAAGCAGAGTGTCCCATTTAATGAGTTCTTTTGCATGGCTTTTGCATGACACTAATCTGAAGATGACCTCATACAATGATTATTCCAGAAGAAAGGAAGCTAACTTTACAGTGACAGGAACTTTTATTTTCTGAATTCATTAATTCATCTACTCAATAATAATCTACTGTAAGTCCACTATGTGTGAGATATTATTCAGGTACTTTTTTTGCTGAAAATGGTGGAGATAGAGTAGATGCCCATTCAGTAAGATGCTCACAGAAAGCCTATATTTTAACCATGAAATCAGTGATGAGTATGTAGAAAAATAAGGACCAGAGGAATTGACTTCCTGATGGTTGAGGACCACAAGCTGGGAAGATCTAGAATGGGAAGGAACTTGAATCTGATTTGTCATATTTACTATTAAACCCCCAATAACTGGAAGATATGGAACACACCTCACTTATTCATTAAAATAGTTTAAGCAAGTTAATAAATATAAAATACTTTTTTTTTGCATTTGAAGAGATAAAGCAAGAGAAAGTTTTGCTTTTTGCCTGGTATGTTGCACACATTGGAGTAAGCTCGAATTCACAGGATATAAACGCTTATCTGAGTGCTTGTCATAGTTTTTGTTCCACAGTGTGCTATTAATTAATTTGATTTACTGATATGTTCTTAAACCCATGAAGCAGTTTTATTTTATTGATTTCTGTTAATTATATGGTTTAATTGCAGATTTCATAAAGAGAAATGTGGGACTTTTACTAAACTCTAATCAGATGGAAAAGTGCCAGATTCTTGCCAGAAGACAGACACATAAAAAAAGTGTTCACTTATGGAGAGAAAAATGGATGCAGTAAGTGATCTGTTTACAGTCTGACTAGAATTTGTTTAATGCACATGATGAATGCTTTTAGCACCTAGATTTCTGCTTAGACATATTTACAATAATCATAATGAGTAATGGAAGGTATTTAACTTAGAAAATAGAGAAAAATACTGAAAATTAAATATTAAATTATTAATGTTAAAAATGCTCAGATGGATTAAAATATTTTAGCATATTGCAGTTTCAGAAAGGCTTCAATTTTTCTCTATCATAAATGCCTCTCTTGGTTCAGTAGAATCATTTAAAGCGCCTACAGTTAGTCTCCTTGCAAAGCAGTATTAATCAGGTGTCTTAGGCAAACTATGCTATTGGAAAGTGAGGGCACCAAGCACAGTGTAGTATTTGTACATTTTTTAATATAGCAAAACTGAAATTTGTTTTGTGTTCTGTATCAAAAATGTTATAGAATGTTTTGTCTGAAATTTATATTTAACTTGAAATAGTGACTGTATAAAAGAAAATATGCTTTGTTGGCACAGAAATCTTATTTTCTTAAATTATTTCTCTCCAATGCATTGTCCTATTGCTTATGTATTTTCCACTTGCAACTGTTGAAAAACTTGCTAAAATTTATGATGAAAATGACTGCCAAGGACCACAACAGCTTTAATAGAATGTTTCCATCTTCCCCTGAAAAAGGTACACTCCAGGTTAGAGACCAAATGCTTCTCAAGGACAGCTAACCACCAAGTGATGGAGAGGAAAACAATTCTCACCCTTTTACATCTACTGGGCTATATATATATATAAGATCAAGAAAACAGCACAATGCTTAACTTCATTATCAGTTACTGTTGAATTTCATTCAACCTGTAGAGGCTTTGCCAGTTTAGTAGGTATTTCTTAACTTTTGTTGAACAAGAGTTAGTTGACAGTAATTCCAAAGGTAGTTCTTAAAAAAAAGATAACAGTTGAGAGACTTAAGGATACTAATTCAAAACTATGTATAATTGAATGATTGCCAGGGAACCATTGGCAATCAGGAAATGAATGAAAACACTGGCCTGGGAATCAGTCCAATTTGGATTTCGATCTTGCCTCTAAATTTTCCTAGCTGAATGATTTGGGGTTGCTGGATTCTTCAAATTGTATTTTTCTTCTCCATAAACCTTGGACAGTGATACATAAACTTGAGTGTGTGTCCTGGGGGTCGTGTGAGGTGATCTCTGTGAAGATGCTCCCCCTCCCTCCTCTTCTGCTGCTTCCATCTTACCCCTACTACCATCTACTCTGAAAATAAAGAGCAGTGCATGAGGCTCAGTCAAAATGCTGCCACGCAAGCATAAATACTTGCAATCAGGTTCCAAATACCCAAGTAAAAAGTTAGGTGTGATGATAGTGTCTGCAATCCCAGGAGAGGAGGCAGAGACAGCAAAATCTCCTGGAATTGAGCACTTGATCAGGAAATCTGAAATGACAGTTAAGCCACAAGGAAAGGGACTTTTGGTTCCTCCTTGGTAAATTCAGTCTCCCAGTCTTCCTGGTGCTCTGAGCAAGGGAAGCTTTAGTCCCCTGCACACGGCATCTCCATATGCTAATTTGCCTTCCGCAGAGAAGCTGCCTTGTTAACTGGGATTTTGCTTTGTTTCTCTATCCCAGATGCCTCCCCTAAGACCTCAGCTCTTGGAAGGAGAACTTATTTGTGCATTCTTATTGCAGGGTCTTTTAAAAATCATACATTTCCTTTTCATAGAGCCAGACATTTTTCGTATCAGTTCCTCTTCATGGATCTTGAGGCAAGCCCCTGGACTCAGACAAGATACTGGGATAATTTTCTCTACTTATCAGCATCTCTGTTGTTGATTGTTAAATCCCACAAGTGGACAATAAAACATGATAAATTCATTATTTCCAACTCCTTGCCCTGAGCTTATAGTTGTCCCCAGAAATTATTTCTTTTGTCTTCAGTTCCTTCCCCCTGACTCCTCTCAAACATGAACTCCAAATCTCTTTCAGAGAGCAAGAGGCTTTTGAAACTTAGGGACCACTTGGCTTTGATTTTAAGCAATCAGACTATGTGGTAAGGACATTCTGCATCTTTCTCCTTCAGTTCTGATTTTATTCTAACCTAACTCCATATCTATTGGTTTCTGAAGATACTGCAAGAAAGTACCACAAATTCAGGAACTTAAAACAATATAAATGTATCTTCTAACAATTCAGAAGACCAGAAATCTTAAGACTAAGTAGAACCACGTGCCCTTCTAGGGCTTTAGGGGTCATCTGCTTTGCTTCTAGATCTGGTGGTCCCTGGCTTCTTTGTCTTTTACCACATCACTCTGATGCTGGCCTCTTCCTTCCTAGTTCTTCCTCTCTGTCTTACTGGCTTTTATTCAAGCAGCCCCATTCACCTGTCTGTTTGATGTTGCTACAATTCATATTCATTAACTCTAATTTATTTTTACTGAATTTTTCTCATGTTAAGTGTTAGCTTTTGTGTTTTACAGAAGATTCAAATTTATATATACATATACATTTACATAGCCAATATAGAAAGGATTCCAGTGTCAGTGGATCTAGTTCCCATTCACAATGGTACTAAACCCAGCTTCTTCACTGATGTTTCCCACACTTATGGAGATGCTCCTGCTCACTTTGAACTCTAAAATTTACCTCCAGGATAAACCTTGTGTACCTACAAATATTTTTAACGAATGAATGATAACATATTTTCTTCAGTGATCTCTGTGTTATTTTTTCCTCCTCCTCCTCCTTTTCTCCTCCTCCTCATTATTGTTATTATTATTATTCAAAACAGGGTCTCATTATGTAGCCCTGTCAGACTTGGAATTCAGTGTTGGACCAGGCTGACCTCAAATTCACAGAGATCCACATGCCTCTGACTCCTGAGTGTTAGGGTTAAAAGTATGTGCCACTATATCCAGCCTTACTTTGATTTTTAAAGATCTTATTTTTATATTTTATTTATTATTTTTATTTTATGTGTATGAGTGTACATAGTGCACCCATGTCATGCAATGCCTGCAGAGGTCAGAAGAGGGCATCAATTTCCCTGGAACTGAAATTATGGACAATTATTAGCCACCAGGTAGGTGCTGGGAATTGAACCCAAGTCTTCTGCAAGAGTATTCAGTTCTCTGAACATCTCTCCAGCCCCACAGATCTTATTTTTAATTAGGTATAAAGGTATGTGTCTGTGAGATTGTTCACTTGAATGCAGGTGCTCATGGAGAAAAACTTTGTTACACGCCCTTGAGTTAGAGTTACAGGTAGTTGTGAGCCACTGACATGGGTGCTAGAAACTGAACTCAGGTTCTCTAGGAGAACAGTGTGTACTCTTATCCATTGAGTCATCTCTCTAGGCCATCAATATCATTTTTATGTGGGTTTTATAAAGATACATTAAGTTTTAGAATGCTTTTGTAGATGTACTAGATTATTCTAGGTTAGGCCCCCATAGATTTTCTTTCATAAAGCCTTCCAAAATTTTATAATTGCTAGATGTAACCAGAGGAATGGGTTGATTGCAGGCCCTCTTCACATAGCCAGTATCTGTAGAAGACATCCTAGCGACTCTCAGGCTCAAATCACACTATATCCAGGTTAAATTTTTTGTCCTCTGGAAGTGACTGTAAGAGCCAACCTTTACTCTTATGACTCTGCTAGGACTGAGGAGAATCAGAATCTACATTTCAGGTTTTTGAAACTCTTGTGAAATCATATAAAGACAGAAATAGTTGAAATGGAGTCACCATATGGTAGGAGTTGCTGCTAAGGTCCCAGGAGCTATTCTAGTTTTGCCATTTTCATGTTTGGACATTCAGTGTTTGCCTTAATTCTGAGGGTGACCTCCATATCCTCCAATAAATCTGTGTTTCATTTAGGATAGCAAGGGAAATGCCTGTTATTTGTAATCCAGATAACCTTGATGAATAAATCATATGGCCTAAGTACAAGAGACAACGTGTAGAAGAGAGATGGTTCATTCCTCAGCCAACAGAATTAGAATGCAAGTCCTAGAATCCCTTCACGATGTCTTATCAAAGAGTAATGATTTGATAGAACTGGACACTTCAGTGTATTGGAAATCTCTAGTATTTAGGTCTTTGATGACTTCAGTTTGAGATTTAATGAAGACTTTCCCTATAAATTTGGCCAGGATGATGTTAAATATAAAATATAGAGATACAAAAAGTATATCAAAGGAACTATAAAAATGTGAAGTTATAAGCAATTGGACATACCTTTACTTGACCATGGTGCTACTGCTAGCATGTGATCCCCATTTTGTAAGAATTTTAGAATGTACCACAGAGAATTGGCAGAAATCATGCTTTGAATATTGTCTCCAGTCATTTTACATGTTTCAATATTTTGTACGTCGGATTCTTTATAATTCTGAGTGGTGTTGGATTAGTAATAAGTTATGACTAATTTACTGTCTATATGTTGAGCTGATTGAATTGTCTTGCAAGAAACAGCTTAGCTTTCTTTAGATATCCTGTACAATCTTGTGAAGAACACATTATTAAGCTTTGCAAAGCTCCACCTCAATATCGCCTATTTGTGATTCCTTCCTACCTAAAGTACTGCTAGTTATTTCTCATTGTTCTCACTTAATTTGTGTAATCATCACATGCTCTTTCTTATTTTTTTGGAATCTTTACAACAATTTTATTAGAATTTTAAGAAAAATCCTCAGGGTATGTAAGATGTAATCTCAACAGCTGAGGAGAACGAAGGGGTGAAGGAAAAAGGCCAGGAAGCCATGCAGGTTTATTGCCACCATGGAGGTCACATGCAGCAGACTGGCAGCCACATGGTATGCAGAAGGAAGCGTCATAGAACATTTAAAGAATTACAAGATACTCGGGTAGCCCAAAGCATTAAAGAAATCATGTTTAGAAAACAGACATGGAAAAAAAATGAGAGATTACACTTTTCTGAGGAATTCATTAAAAAAGAGCAGGCTTACAGAGAGCTACATCTCTGTGGCCAGGTTCAGAAGCACTGCAGGATTCCAGGCAGGAAAAAATTTACACTTTCATTAACCCAGTAGGTATTCTGCCTATCTATTTACCATGACATAATATGAACTTGCCATCCTAGGAGTGGTCCTATCACCAGTGAAGCTGGAAATGTTGGTCTTCCAACACATTAGATTTTATACTCTTGACCAGTTTATCTTATGGGACTTTTTCCTTTATCATTCTCCCTTCTGGATAGGTAACCCTAGACTCTTTTAGGAATTAGCTAAGAGCCCCTAATACTTTTGGCATTCCTGGCCTTTGGCATAGAGTAGGCTACCAAGGGGCCCAAGGACATCTTGACTTTTAGTCAAGACAGAACCTTGCTAGTTTTCTTTTGGGGTCTTTTTACCCTAAACTGCTAACCAATTTCTACCTCCTATTCTTATCATGCCACCACTGAAGAGGGTACCCTAATTGCCAATAGGGAATTGGGGTGCTGACCATTCTGGCTTTTTCCACACTGAATAGGGGTGCAGAGTAAGGAAACTGGGGCACCCCTTCAGTAAGCTTATCTCAAAGACCCCAAAAGTACACAGTTGTTAGCTATAGAGATAAAAAAGTCCTTGACTGGTATCAAGGGTGGGGTGTGAAGGAGAAGTGAAGGCAAGAGTAGTTAGCATTAAAAGTTCTAGGCAGGGAACCAGAAAATGTCAGAACAAAGCAAATGCTAAATGCCCAAATCAAAGTCCATAGAATTTCTTAATGAAGGCTTCCAAAAGCATCCATCTACTGGGTTTCTTCTTTGTTTTCATTTTGGCCACCAAGGCTGGACTTGAGAGTGATAACATCAGGATCGGCTTTTAGGCAGATAGCTGTTGAAGTGGCTAAAATCAGTTTAAGATCCCTCCCCAAAGGCTTCTAGACAGGGAGAGAAAGGAAATTTAACCATCATTTATTTTTTAGATAAGAACAACAGTGGGCTTGTCTCTCCTGGTGGCAGGTAGGCACTGCAACGTTGATTGGGTCAAAATTTGAAGTCTTAAATCTGAGCAGTATTTTTTCTTTCTTTAAAAAATATTTTATTTTTGAACTCCAGTGGGGGCAGTTATGGAAGGGTACTGAAAGGGAAGGGAGTACCTCTAGATAGCTTGACTAGACTACAGTGGATGAACTTGCATCAAGGACCTCTGGGTCCAAAGATTGATTATTTAGGCCTTAACATATATGACAGAATACATGAAATCTGATTGGGGGGTGATGGGCGGGTGCAGATGGAGGAGGGGAGTCTAACTATGATTAAGATTCATTGTATGAAATGCACAAAAATTCAATAAAATATACATAAATTTTATTTGTTGAGAATTCTATATATTTTTACAATGTGTTTCAACCATATTCATCCATCATTAACCTCCCTCCAACTTTTCCAGGTGTCTCTCACCTTTCTTTCTCACAATTTCACATCTTTCTTCTAATGTTTTGTTAGTGATAACTCCCTGAGTCCCATAAGTGCTTCCCATGTGTGTATGGTTGTGGTACCATCTACTGAGGCAAATACAACCTACTAGCAGCTGTGTCCCCCCAAAAGAGTGTCTCTATCTCAACAGCCACCCATTGCAATATCTCCTCTGCTGAAGGTACAGCCTCCAAAATACATTCCCCATTCATGTTGGATTCATGTTGGGGTTTTGAGTAGCTTGAGGATTGTGCAGGCCTTGTGCAGATACCAATGTGTCTCATGCTGTGAAGTGATATGTGCAGCAGTCATGCCAAGTTCAAAAGTCAGCATTTCACAGCTTTCTTTATTCATCATTGTTTGTGTTCTTAAAACTCACTCTTCTCTGAGCTGCTCCCTGAGATGTTCCCTGAGCCTTGAATCAGGAGGCTAATACAGACACTTCACCCACAGCCAAACTCTCATGGTTGCTTATGCTTGGTGCTTTGATGAGTTATGAGTCTCTACATTAACTGCTATCCACTGTGAAAAGAGGCTTCTGTGACCAAAGCTGAAAATGACATAAATCTATGGGTACTAACATAAATAGCTAAAAGACAGTTTGACAGTATGACTACTTAACATAACAACAGTAGGCTCTTGATCTCCCCAATCATGGGCTTTTGACCAGGTTTACAGTGCCAGCCATGAAATTCCTCTTGATATGCCTCGTACCCAATCGGAAGACAGTTGTTTATTTCTATATCTACCACATCATTATTTCACCAGTGGGCACTTCTGTGGTATTGGCAGGTCAGAATTGTAGCATGCAGGGTCTAGTATTGGTAAGACCATTGATTTATTTTCTACCATAAATGCTTTCTGGCACTATGTGAGAAAGCCAGGAGACCATTTCCTGCTCAGTTGAGGTTGATTTCTCTATGTCCTTCATTTAAGGGAGACGTGTTTTCAGTATTAGGGCCTTACTATTTAGTTACGGTAGTCAACCAGGGGCAATGGTAATAATATATGTTCTTTTGGGTACTTTGGGGCTTTTCCGATAAATAACTCATAGGGCTATATCCTGGGCCTAGCACTAAGATTTTTATTTAATGATCCATATCTTCTGGGAACAGCATTTCCTAACTCTAGAGGATAATTCTCTTCCAACTTCATTTAAAATTTTTTAAAATTAACTTACAGACTAGTGGATTTCCCTTATGCTTCTTCATATATCCTTGGTTTTGATTAATCCATCCCCCACACTCTGCTCTTCTATATCTTCCTACCCTCATCCCCACTTATACCATTAACCCAGAGTCTACCCCCATTTCTTTCACTTCACCTGTGTACTACTATCCCCTTTGATTTTAGTTTTTATTTGTGTTATAAGATCATGGGTTTCCATATAGGCTTTTCATATGCCATCAAGTTTGATTAAGCCTTTACTCACCCCCTTACTTCCCCATCTCTTGCCCCCTTCCATGTTTGAATATTTCTGCCCCTAATATTTTTCCTCTCTATTTTCGTCTTGCCTGTGCTTTAATTTATCACCTTTCTTAATGCATCTACGCCACCTCCAATGTCCTGTAATTAGCTGGCTCTCACATGCGTAACACGTTAAGTGTATAAAAGCTAAATGTGAAAGCTAGGTCCACATAAGAAATAGAACATGTCCTGGGGCCAGTTTCTTTCCTGGTATGTTCGGCCACTCCCACTGCACCTTGACTCCCTAGCCTCCCATGCTCCCAGCTCCCCAATCCCATCTCTCCTCCTAGTGGGGGCACTGGCCCATTTCTTCTTTTGGTACCCCAGACCTCTGGACTGCCTTCTTGGCTCAGGTTCTCCACTTCTTCCTGATTCTTTGTACCCAGAACAACCCAATTCCTCCTTCTAGTCCCTGGGAGCCCTCAGGGCCTTTTCCTCTCATCACCTTTGCCATTCTGGGCAGCACAGCCATCAGCTTCCTGGGGCCAGCTTCTTTCCTGTGTACGTATGGCCGCACTGCACTGCGCGTTGACTCCCCCAGTCTCGTTCTCCCAGCTCCCTGAACCTGTGTCTCTTCCTAGCTTGGGCACTGGTCCATTTCTTCTTTTGGTACCCCAGACCTCTGGACTGCCCTCTTGGCCCAGACTTCCCACTGCTTCTTGACCCTTTGCACCCAGACCAACCCAATTCATAGGTCTAGTCCGATGAGCCTTCAGGTCTCTTCCCTCCCCTACCTCATCTCTGCATGCCTGAGGCAGCCCCTGGTCTTAGACAAGCTCAGCCCCCAACTTCCTGAGGTCAGCATGTTGCCTGGAGGTATCCAGACCTTAGGAGAAAGCCTGAGAGCATCTGATCCTCATCCCACTTGGGCCTCAGTGGGAACTCCTGAGGAGAGCAGGACAAAAGCCATCTGTAGGCTCCAATATAAAATCAAAGGCGAGAACCTGAAGCCTAGACCAAGCAGCTCTTCATGCCCAACAAGTAAACCACAAAGGCACATAACGTTTACAAAGAGAAGCAGACCTAAACTCAACAAAGGAAGGCTTGAATCTCACACAAGAATCAGAAACTACAAAAGAAATCCACATGTCACAGCCACAGCAAAAAACAAAACAAAACAAAACAAAACAAAACATGAAAAACCCAAATAATAGTTCCCCACCAAGTACCAATAGTCCTGTAGAGGAGTACAGTGAGAACCCCCTAGAGATAACATAGGACATGGAATTCAAAAGAATAATTATAAACATGATAAAAAAAATTCAGTGAATTTAAGGAACACACAAAGAAAGAAATCAAAGAACTGAAAGAAGACAAGGATAAACTTCTGAATGAATTCAGAAAAGAGTTAGAAATTTTGAAGAACACAAGCTGAAATGAAGAAGGAAGTGAAACTGAGTATGCCAATTAGAAACGACAGGAGAAAGCCTCACCAACAGGATGAATGAAATGGAAAACAGAGTATCAAGACTGGAAGATAAAGTGGACGAACTAGACCACTGAAGCAAAGATTATGAAAAATTTGAGAAAACACAAGAATGAAATATGCAAGAATTGTGTGACACTATAAAAAGGCCAAACTTATGAGTCATAGGCATACAGGAAGGAGAAGAATCTCACGATAATGGTATGGACCAGATCTTCGACAGTACTTAGAAGAAAATTTCCCAAAATTAAACAAAGACATGCCCATACAAATACAAGAAGCATATAGAACACCAAACAGGACCGGAAAAGAAACTCTCCATGGCACATCATAGTAAAAACACTAAATGTACAGCACCAAGAGAGAATACTGAAAGCTTCAAAAGAAAAAGGAGAAATCACATATAAAGGAAACCCATCAGAATTACAGCTGACTTGTTAATGCAAACTATGAAAGCCAGAAGAGCCTGGACCAAAGTATTCCCAGTTCTAAATGACCACAGATCCAACCCAGATTACTTTACCCAGCCTTAATGTCTATTATAGTCGAAGGGTAAAGAAATATCTTCCATGAAATAAATAGGCTGAAAGAATTCATGTCCACAAAACAAGCCCTTCATATAGTTCTTGAAGTAATACAAAGAGCAGAAGAAAGGAATGACTATACCCAAGGGGTAACAGAAAGAAACTTTAACAAAGGTTTAACTGGAAATGCATAGCTACACTAAGAATGCAAACAGAAATCAAAATGACAGGAATCAATGCACATCTTTCATTAATAACTTTAACTATCAATGGACTGAATTCCCTAGTCAAAAGACACAGACTAGTTGAATGGATTAAGAAATAAAACCCATACTTTTGTTGTCTGCAAGAAACCCATCTCACTTTCAAGGTACTACCTTAAGGTGAAAGGATGGAAAAAATATTCCAATCAAATGGTACTAAGAAAAAGACAGGCTGTAAAATTTTAATATCTGACAAAATAGACTTCAAACTAGAACTAATCAGAAGAAAGAGGGCTACTTCATTCTAATCAAAGGAACAACTGACCAAGAAGATATTACAATCATGAACATATAATCACCAAACTCTGATGCACTGAACGTCATAATAACAGTACTATAGGACTACAGATTAATCCCAACTCATTAATAGTAGGGGGCTTCAATACCCTATTGTCTCCTTTAGATAGGTCAACAGGACAGAGAATGAACAGCGAGACATCTGAATTAAACAATACTATACATCAAATGGACCTAACAAACATCTATGGAATAGTCCACCCAAGCACCAAAGAATATACTTCTACTCAGTGCCCCATGGAACATTCTCCAAAGTCAACCACAAACGGGGGCAATAAACAAGCCTCAACAAGTACAAAGAAATTAAAATAATTCCATGCATTCTATCAGACCACAATGCAATAAAGCTTAAAATCAACATTGGAAGAAACCTTAGGAAATACATGAACACATGGAGATTAAACAACACACTCCTGAATGATGAATGGGTCAAAGGAGAAATTAAGAAAGAAATAAAAGTATCCCTGGAAGTAAATGAAAAAGACAATACAACACAAAACAAACTCTGGGACACATTGAAAGCTATCCTTAAAGGGAAGTTTATAGCTCTAAGTTCCTACATTAAAAAAATCAGAAAGACCATAAATAAATGACTTAACATTGTAACTCAAGACACTTGAAAAGCAACAACAAATGAAACCCAAACCCAGCAGACAAGAAAAAATAACAAAACTCAGAGCAGAAATTAATGAAATAGAAACAAAGAAAACAATTCACAGAATCACTATGAATCCAAGACCTGGTTCTTTGTAAGGATAAACAAGATTGACAGACACTTATCCCAGTTAACCAAAAGAAAAAAGAGCACCTCCAAATCAACATAATTAGAGATGAAAGGGGAAGCATCACAACAGACACCAAAAAGATCCAGAAATTATAAAGAAATACTTTAAAAACATATACACTAGTAAATTTGAGAACCTAAAAGAAATGGACAGGTATCAAAAAGCTTGGGAACCACCAAAACTAAGCCAAGAAGAAATCAACAACTTAAACAGACCCATAACACATAAGAAAATTGACAGAGTAATACAAAACCTCCCAGCTAAAAAAAGCCCAGGGTCAGATGGATTTACAGCAGAATACTACCAGACATTTAAAGAAGATCCATATCCAGTACTACTTAATTCATTCGAAAGGGTAGAAACAGAGGAAGAACTTCCAAATTCCTTCAATGAAGCCAGCATCACTCTAATACCAAAACCAGATAATGATAGAACCAGAAAAGAAAACTATAGACCTGTATCCTTAAAGAACATAGATGCAAAAAGTCTCAAGAAAATGGTTTCAAACTGCATACAGAGACACATCAAAAAGATCATCCACCATGATCAAGTCAGCTTTATTCCAGAAATGCCGGGATGGTTCAACATACGTTAAGTCAATAAACGTCATAAATCATATAAATGGGTTCAAAGACAAGAACAACATGGTCATATCAATAGATACAGAGAAGGCCTTTGACAAAATTCAACATGCATTTATGTTCAAAGTCCTGGAGGGAATTGGACTGGAGGGAACATACCTCAACATAATTAAAGCTATATACAACAAACCCACACCCAACATCATTCTAAATGGAGAAAAAGTGGAAACATTCCCATTAAAATCAGGAAACAGACAAGAATGTCCACTATCTTCATTCCTTTTATACACAATGCTTGAACCACTTGCAAGAGTGATAAGAAAAAAGAAGGAAATTAAAGGAGTAAAAATTGGAAAAGAAGAGATCAAACTATCCCTTTTTGCAGACAATATGATATTATATCTGAGACACCAAAACTTCCACCAGAAAACTCCTAGAAATGAGTAGCACTTTTACAAATATTAATCTACAAACGTTGTAGTCTTTCTATATATCAATAACAAGCAATCAGAGGAAGATTACATGGAAACATTCCATTTTACAATATCCTCAACAAAAAAAATCTCCAAATAAACCTAACCAAAGACATGAAAGACTTCTACAATGAAAATTTTAAATCGTTAAAGAGATTGAGGAAAACACCAGAAGATGGAAAGACTTCCTATGCTCATGGATTAGAAGAATTAATATTGGGAAAATGATCATCCTACCAAAAGCCATTTATAGATTCAATGCAATGCCAATCAAAATCCCCATGACGTTTTTCAAATAATTGGAAAAAAAGCATCCTAAGATTCATATGGAAGCACAAAAGATCTCAGATAGCCAAAGCAACCCTAAGCACCAATTTCAATGCTGGAGGAAATTACAATACCAGATTTTAAACTGTATTACAAAGCTATAATCATAAAAACAACGTGGTACTGGCACAAAAATAGACCCATAGGTCAATGGAACAATATTGAAGACCCACATGTGTATACATGAAATTTCAGCCACCTGATATTTGACAAAGAGGCCAAGAACATTCACTGGAGGAAAGACAGCATGTTCAGCAAATGGTGCTAGCAAAACTGGATCTCTACTTGTAGAAAAATGAAATCAAGCCCCTATCTTTCACCATGCACAAAAGTCAACTGCAAGTGGATCAAAGATCTCAATGTGAAGTCTGAAACTCTGAAACAGAAGAAAACATTGGCAATAACCTACAAGAAATAGGTGTAGGAATGGATTTTCTAAACCGGACATCTATTGCTCAGGAAACAAGGTCAAGAATCCACAAATGGGACCTCATTAACTAAAAAGCATCTGTACATCAAAAGAAACAACCAAGGAAACAAAGAGAAAACCCACAGAATGGGAGAAAATCTCTACCAGCAGTACATCTGACAGAGGTTTGACATCCAGACTATATGAAGACCTCAAGAAAAAGAATCAAGAAAGAAAGTAATCCAATTAAAAGATGGGCTAAGGAGCTGAACAGAGAGTTCTCAAAAGAAGAAATAAACATGGCTAAAAAGCATCTTAAAAGGTGTTCAACATCATTAGTACTTAGAGAACTGCAAATAAAAACCACTTTAAGATTTCATCTTACACCAGTCAGACTTGCCAAGATCAAGGGAACAAATGATACCAAATGTTGGAGAGGATGTGGGGAAAGGGGAACACTCATCCACTGCTGGTGGGGCTGCAAACATGTTCATCCCCTATGGAGAACAGTGTAGAGAACTCTTAAAAAACTACAAATGAACCTACCGTTTGATCCAATTATACCACTCTTTGACATATACCCAAGGACTTCATCCTACTGCAAAGACACTTGTACATCCGTGTTTGTTTCTGCTCTTTTCACAATAGCTAAGAGATATAAACAACTTAAATGTCCCTCAACTGATTAGTGGATAAGGAAAATGTGGTTCATTTATATGATGGAGTTCTATTCAGTGGTAAAGAAAGATGAAATCCTGAAATTTGTATGTAAATAGATCAAACTAGAAACTGTTATACTAAGTGAAGTAACACAGACTCAGAAAAACAAATGACATATGTTCTCCCTCACATGTGTATACTAGCACCAAATCCTTGTGAGTATGTATCCAGACATCACTACAGAAAACAGGATATGAAAAGGAAAAAGGGAGTTAAAGGAAAAGAAAGAACCAGAAAGAGAAGAACAGTAGAAAACAGGTGTTAATAATGGAGATATAGATAAAAATGGGGTTATTTTAATGGGAGGGGTGAAGAAGGGTTAGACAAGGAACCTTGGGATAAAGGCAAAGAAGGAGCTCAAGAGAGAAGAGACCATAGGAAAAGGGTATTATTAAGGGAGAAATTGGGAAAATGGGGAAATCATGGTCGAAGGGTTAGACAATGAGAGAGATACATAATGCCTACCTAATTTAAAAAAAAATAGAGGGAACCATATTAGTCCAACAACCTACTGACAAATTATACATACAACTAGCTCAAGGGACATGATATATGTCTAGTCAAGGTTTATCTGAGAACCTTTGTTCTTTGCCCAAGCTTTATCTACTTGGCGCATGGTAATTAAAAGTACCAGACTGGTGGAACTAACCTTCTTGGATGTTTAACAGCCATACTTTGATGCCTATACTAATCTGGTCAGAGGGACTTAAAGGACAGTTTTTGCTTCTTGCCCTACAAGGTCAACTAATTCCCAGGGGAGTATGGAGCAGCTCTCAAAATGTCTTGTTACTGTGGTGAGTCACCTGTCTCTTGATCAAGGAGACCGTGGAGACCCACCACATGGACTTGAACCTGTGTCCAGTCTACAAAGAAGAGGGTCAAAACAGAGGAAACAGTTCCCCCATGGTTCCAAGTAAAGCCATCCACAGTTGAGCAGGACCTTTGAGTTACCTTCACATAGATGCAACTGGTAAAAGAAAGGAGCCAGGGTCTCCTTCCAAGCCTATGTGACCCCTGAAGAACAGATCCTCATACAACATTAAAAGTGAAAATAAATTGGTTAATCTGGGTCAACTGTTTGGTCTTAAACACCCAGAAGGAAAGTATAACCAAAGATTAAAGTGATCAATATAATTCTTTTTTTTTTAACGTTGGGGTCTTATGCCCATTTCCCCAGCTCTATGCTGGTTTTTATATATTTTTATATTTTAGAAGAAGCATTTCATTACAGCTTTAACATACTCAGTAAAAATTGCCAGAGCAAAGATACTTCTCTTTCAAAAGTGGCTATAAAATTTTTAGGTTCACAGTTGAATTAATACAATTATACAATATTAATTCTTTAAGAGTCCATGTGTATAGCTAAAGGCTACATAACAAGAAACAATGCCAGATAGGAGATACATTCCTTTGAGTTATTGGCCATGGTGCCCAAGAGACTCCCAGACAGTAATCCAGCATAGAAATAGGAAAATGAACAGCAGACCCCAATCTTTTCTAAAGGAATGTTGGCAACTGATTGCTGTTAAATGAGGAAGAGCTGATCTTCCTAAAAGAAGGAACTCTAGATAGGCTGACTAGACTCAGTGGATGGACTTGCACTGGGTAAGAGCTGGGGGCACTAGTAACACAGTGGACAGGAACAGGGATGACAGAGTTTATGGATGGGGGGGGTGTGGAAGTGTGCCATTTGGGATGTGGGTATAAAGATGAGTAAGATTATTTGGCATATTCTGTATAAAATACACAAAACAAATCATGATGGAGGGGTGAGACAATGCGAGAGATTAAACAATGCCTAGCTAGTTTTGAAAACCAGAGGGACCATATTACTCCTACAACCTACTGACAAATTATACATAGCCGATCAAGAAATATATGCCTAGGTAAGATTTGTCTGAGAACAACTGGTCTTCACCCAAGATTTATATACATGACACACAGTAATTAAAAATACCAGACTGGTGGAACTAACCTTCTTGGGTGTTTAACAGACATACTTTGAGGCATATAATAATTTGGTCAGAGGGATATAAAGGACACTTTTTGCTCCTTGCCCTCCTAGGTCGACTAGTTCCAGGGGACTATGAGCATGTCTCAAAATGTCCTATAAAGGTGGTGGGTCCCCTGTCCTCTTGATCAGGAGACTGAGGAGACCCCAGCAGATGGACTTGAACTAGTGTCCAGTCTATAAAGAGGAGGGTCAACACAGAGGAATCATTTCCTCCATGCTTCTAAGCGAAGCCAACCATGGTCGAGCAAGACCTTTGACTTATTTTCACATAGGTAGGACTGGTAAAAGAAAGGAGCCAGGGGCTCCTCCCAAGCCCATGTGACCCCTGAGGAACAGATCCTCAAATGACCTTAAG
The DNA here is from genome assembly GCF_000622305.1 of Nannospalax galili. Classification (NCBI taxonomy): domain Eukaryota; kingdom Metazoa; phylum Chordata; class Mammalia; order Rodentia; family Spalacidae; genus Nannospalax; species Nannospalax galili. The sequence continues at coordinate 2,661,755 of NW_008341889.1, read as the reverse complement.
AGTAAAAATAAATCGGTTTACCTCGTACAACTCTATGGCCTTAAACACCCAAAAGAAAAGTATAACCAGAGATTAAAGGGGGCAATATAATTCCATAAGAGTCCATATGTATAGCTAAAGGCTACATAACAAGCAACAATGCCAGACAGGCAATACCTTCTTTTGAGTTGTTGGCCAGGGTGGCCAAAGGGATTCCCAGATAGTAACCCAGCATAGAACTGGGAAATTGAACAGCAGACCCCAATCTTATCCAAAGGAATATTGACAACTGATTACTGCTAGACGAGGAACAGCTGACCCTCCTAAAACAAAGATCTCTAGATAGGCTGACTAGATTCACCAGAAGGGCAAGTAGTGGGGAATGGCTGGGGTGCCAACAACACAGCAGACAGTAGCAGGGATATAAGGGCTCTAGTGGGGAGAAGGAGGCTATGGGAGGGTGCTATCTGGAAGTGGTTGTAAAAATAAATAATTAAAAAATAAATAATAATAATTCTTCAAAGCATAAAAATCTGCTCCTTAATAAATAGTAGATGTGAAAAACATTACCATTTGCTGGGGCTACAGGGAGACCCTTTCACAAAAAGACAAAAAAAAAGGAAGTTTTCTGCATGAAACTCTGTATTTTAATAATGAAATGGAGATCTTTTTTAATGGTTAAAACCTCATTTAATTTTATATCCTAGGGTTTATACTGAGTACAATATTGTATAACTGTATTAATTCAACTGTTATCTAAAATTTTACAGACAGTCTTGAAAGAGATGTATCATAGCTCTGAAAATTTTTATTGAATATGTCAATTCTGTTGTCATGAAATGCTTCTTCTAATTATATAGTTATTAAATAAATTTTTTTAAAAAATCTATAAATAAAAATTTTTTTCGAACCAGTATCCTCTGAAGAGCAGTCAGTGCTTCAGTGCTCTTAACCGCTGAGCCATCTCTCCAGCCTCCCAAAATAAAAAATAATTTTAAAAAAGAAATAGAACTTGTGGTATTTTCCTTTCTGAGTCTGGGTGACCTCACTCAGTATAATTTTTCCCAGTTCCATCCATTTACCTGCAAACTTCATGATTTCATTTTACTTTTCAGCTGAGCAAAATTCCATTATATATGTGTACATTTTGTCATACATTCATCAGTTAATTGATATCTAGGTTGATTCCATGTCCTAGCTATTGTAACCAGAGCAGAAATGAACATGGATATGCAGGTGTCTCTGTACTAGAATATAAAGATTTTTGGGTACATACCAGGAGTAGTGTAGCTGAATTATACGGCAGTTCTGTTTCTAGTACTTTGAGAAACCTCCAGATTGACTTCCAGCGTGGCTGCACCATTTCACACTCCCCCAACAATATATAAGGATTCCTCTTTCCCCATATCCACACCAGCAGTAATTGTCATTTGCATTTCTGATCTTGGGAATTATGCCTAAGGAAGATGGAATCTTAAAAAGTAATTTTATACTAAATTTCTCTGATAGTCAATGATGTTGAGCAGTTTTTAAGTGTTTACTAGCTACCAGTATTTCTTATTTTGACAACTCACCACTCAATTCCACAGCCCATATTTCAATTAGTTTATTTTGTTTATTTATGTTTTTGAGTTCTTACTTTTGTAAAATGACATCATCTTTAACAAATGGTTCTGGTAATTATGGGTCTCAACATGCGAAAATGAAACTGGACCTTTGTCTGTGACCCTGTACAAAAATCAACTGTGAAAGTGCTAAAAGAAAAAGGAGGGAGTAAGCTTCAACTTACAAGCACAGATACAGATTTCCTGAACAGGATTCCTACAACTCAAATAGATAGATGGGAATGAAATTAGAAAGCACTGTACAACAAAGGAAATTTAGCCAAGTGAAGAGGCAACCCCCAGAATGGGAGGAAATCTTTGCCAGCTATACATTCAACAAAGGATTAGTGTCTAGAATATAAAAAGAACTTAAAAAAAAACCTGAAGAATTATTTTAGTTTTAAACATAAAGATACAGAGTTTCAAAGAGGTGGCCATTACTCAATCCATGATCTAACTGACCTCTTTGAATTGCTTTCTGATGTTTCTCCAGCTTCAAGGACAAATCAGCACAGAAGCATGTCTCTTGAGGCAAATACAAAGAGAGCTTTGAGTGATTATTCACTCTTTCTGAAACTTAATTCCATTTGGAAGACTTGTAACCATGAATTGTATCAGACCAAATGTATAGTAGACTGGTAAATGTGACTACACTGAAATAAACAAAATTAAATTATTTGTTGGGGTTCTAAATTGTATTTTCAGGCCAGGGAAATGGCTCTAGGAAAAAGCCCTTGATCCCAAGACTGACAACCTGAGCTCAGTTCACAGAACCCATGTGGTCTAAGAACACTGTCTCTAAACAGATCACTGGTCTCAAGGCAGTGGCTATCAGCTACATTTTGCCAGAAATCACTGAGTCTAGGTTATAAAGATATTGATGATGATGATTTCTTAAATCCATGGTTCTGATGAGCTGTTATAAGGTACAGATATCTCTAAATATCTGAGTGTCTACAACATTGCCAAACTTATTCTATTCACTCCCTGTTGATTCCTATAAATAATATACAGATTTCTTATCCATTGACCTACATAGATAATATAGTATTTTTGTATGCCAAATTCAGATTCATTTTCCATTTTTCATTACATTACCATATTTCAAGAAAAAGCTATTGCTTAGCTATAGAAAGCTTTAAGATACTTGGGGTTGGGAGATGATTCAAATTACAGGTTTCTTAATTATATCACTTTATATTTATGTGGTGTTCTATTTGTAAATTGTTTTCTTATCCCAGATGTCATTTATCATCAGAGTAAAGGAAATCTGCAGAAAAATATGGATGCTGTAGATTAAATTTCCAATTACCCATTAATATTTAGGTACCTGGCTGAACTTAAATGATTTTTTTCTGAGTTCATTTCAACATTTATAAAACTGATTTATAAAGATGCATCTGAATGTGTAATGGATGCTTAATAAACACTGGTCTCTTCTTCATATGGCAACAATCAGCTGACAACATTCCTTCAGACAAGATTGGGGTCTACTGTTCATTTACCAAGCTCTATGATGGGTTTGCATGAGTTTGCATGAGACTTGTGTATGCTGACACCATTGCCATAGAATCATATGAGCAGGGTCCTAGGAGCTTGTAGGACTCTGTTTCCATATGGTCATGCACCTATTCCCTGGCCCTTAAAATCATTCCACTCCCTCTTCCGTAATCGTCCCTGAGCCTTGGGTGTGTGAAATTTAATAAAGGGGTCCTGTCCAAGGACTTTAGAAAGATTGACTAGACTCAGTGTATGGATTTGCACTGGGAAAAAGCGAGGGACACTGACAACCCAGTGGGCCTTAACGGGGATGACTGAGTTATGGGCTCCAGTGGGGGGGGTATGGGAGGGTGCCAGTGGGGGCTAGGGTATAAAGATGATTAAGATTGTTTGAGATATTCCGTATGAAACACACAAAAATTCAATAAAAATATATAAACAATTGAAAAATTAAAAAACAAAACCAACAACACTGGTCTCCTGCTGGCTCCTATTCTGGGTTTTTCTCAAGCTCCTTTCCTAAGGGATTTTCCCAGGTTGTTTTTTTTTCATCCACCTGTTCTTAGGGAAGATTTTGACAAAATGTAATTTCAAATATGAAAAGGTTTGTGTAAATAATGTTTAGTAATTATCAAACACAAAGCAAAAGGCCATCTAAAGATTGCAGGAAAATATCAGAGTGTGAAGTGGACCTTTCTAGTTCTAAAATATTTTCCAGTGTAGCTCCAAACCTACCAGCACATGGATTTTAAATAGGGAGAGATGGATGCATGCAGTAAACATAAAATATTTAAATACCGAAAACTTGGGTTTTGACAATTCAGGAGTGGTATTGATTTGTTTTATTCAAAGTAGGATGGATGGTATAGTGTGTGCAAATTTAAAGAAACAGTGCCCAAGTATCGCTAAAAAAAAATCTTGAAGAATAAATAGAAAAGAAAATACGTGAATTCTTATATTTAAAATTCCATGATATTTTTCCAACTCTATTTCTATCTAGAAACTGATTTAGGAACACTGTCCTGTCTCTCTGCAAAAATCTTACCTTAAGTTCATAAAGGTTAACCTTTCACCATTAACACATATGAAATCATCATGTGGCTGTTCCTATATTTATTAAGAATGAGTTATTTGGACTCTGCAGATGGTTCAGTGGATAAAATGCTTGCCAGGCAAACATGAAGACTTGTGTTCATATCCTCAGAACGCACAGAAAGCCAACATGGCAGACTGTATCTGTAATCTCAAAGCTTCTACAGTAGATGGGTGACGTATATCCAGGTTGTGTTCTGACCTCCATGCTGGCACTCATGTGCTGGCACTCAAACAGAGGAAAAAGCACATAAAGATATCACACACACGCACATCCACACATACACACGCCAAGATTTAAAAAATTGATTTCCTATTGTGGAAGAACAAACTAAGAAACTAAATTTTCTTGCAGTCATTTCACAGAAATTGCTTTGCTTCTCAGGGATCTTGAGCCCAATGTATCTCAAAAGAATTTCGTATAAATATGATTAATTTGACAATTTATTTTTCTGTATGTTTCTGTTTAATTATTTAAGTTTGGTAATTGATACTATTTGTTTGAAGTAATTCAAGTGTTAATAAGCAAACAATTTGAAAATATCACAATCTTTATTATAGCAGCACATTTATTGACAGTGAAATTAAAATGCATAAAATATTGTAAAATACATTATTAATGTACAGAATATGCTATATATAATATCATATATATAGTAAAAACCAAACCTACCTTATAGCCCTTTTATGTTTTAGTGAAGTGACAATTGAGTGAAAGATAAAAATCAAACATTATTCCAGAAGAAACCTTCGTGGTTCTTTAAGCTCTGCTGAGGTAGACATTGCCAAGTTGTTAAGACTTTTATTAACATAGATTTAATACTGCCTGTTTTGAAATTTTGTGTTAAAATCATTTTGTGTATATCCTTTGGCTTCTATTTTTTAATATAATTTTGAGGTCATATTTGCTTCTTGAATGATACAGTCATATACACATATTGTTCAGCAGAATGAATATTCTTGTATGAATATAAAGATTCCATTGTGAATAGATATTTGAGTATTTTCTCCACTTTTTCTGATAAGAATACAATTTTATGTATTATTTAATCATTTTATAGTTAAAAAAATAGAATCCAGGCTACTGGTCCAGGGCTCACATCAACTATACTTAGCTAGTTAAACCCTTCCCTTTGCTGTCCCCATTTCTCACCTTGGGCCTAGAACCCCTCCTGCTTGTCCTGCCTGAGACCTCAGGACTACCCTGGTATGTTGGACTCTGCTGCTAGATCTTGATACCCCTGCTCCTGGGCCAGTTACAGTCTCACTGCTCCAGGGTGCACATCTACTCTACTTAGCTAGTTAGACCCTTCCCACTTGGTTCCCACCACCACCTTAGGCCCAGGCCCTCTTCTGTCCCTCCCATATGAGAGCTATAGACTAGCCTGCCAGAACCCTGCCACTGGATACCCATCATCTCCAACTGGGCCTATGCCTTTTTGCCCTGTTGGGGAGTTCTTGACTAGCCAGTCTGGAACTTTCTGTCCCAGCACTAAAAAAATCAAAAGTGAAAATCCAAAGCAAAGACCAACTATCCATAGGCAATTAGAAAGCAACCAAGCTAAATCAACAATATGAACAGAATCAACCTTCAACTAACTAAGGGCAGACTGAAATTTTGTATCAGACACACAACCAATAAAAGAAGTCCATATGCCCAAGTGACAACACAAAAACACAAATATATGGAAAACCAAGATATGTCCCTACAAAAACCCACCAGTCCTACAAAGTGTACTACAATGAGAACTACTCAGAGGAATACCAAGGTGCAAAATTTTGAAGAGCAATAATAAAATCGATCAAAAAATTTAAAAAACTTTAAAAGAATACATGAAAAACTCAAAGAACTCAAAGAAGGCAGGAACAAACTCCTGACTGAAGCTCAAGAAAATATGAGTACATGACTGAAGGAAGTGGCAAAGACAGTTCAGGGCTTGAAAAGCGAATTCAGTAAGATTAAAAATATTGAAAAAACTCAAATTGAAGTGGATATGGAACTGAAAAACTCAACAAACCAATTTGAAACAAAAGGAGAAAACCTCTCAAGCAGAATGAATGAAATGGAATTCAGAATAGCAATCCCAGAAGATAAAGTTGAGGAATTTACTCAAGCAAACATTATGAAAAAAATAAAAAACACAAGAATGACATATTCAGGAAACATAGGACCAAATTTATGCATCATAGGCATAGAGGAAGAAGAATCTCATGACAATGGAATTAACCTCCTAAGTTAAGGAAAGACATACCTATACAGATAAAGGAAGCACACAGAACACCAATTAGACATGACAAGAACAGAAATTCTACATGGCATATCATAGTAAAAACACTAAATGGACAGAATAAAGAGAGGGTACTGGGGCCTTCTAGAAAGAAAAAAACAAAAAAACGACAATAACAAAAAAACTAAACAACAATTTGCATATAAAGAAAAACCCACCAGAATTACAGCTGACTTTTCAATGAAAACTATGAAAGCCAGAGAAGCAAGTATTCCAAGTTCTAAATGGCCATAGATGCCAACCCAGAATAATTTACCCAGAAAAACTGTCAACCAAAATCGAAGGGGAGAAAAAAAATCTTCCTTGATACAAACAGGCTGAAATCCACGGAACCATCCCTAGAGAATACACAAAAAAATGCGAAGCACTAAAGAAAGAAATGACTATCCTCAAGAGGTTTCAGAAACAAAACAAAGAAAATCATAATTACAGAAACACAAAATAAGGCTAAGAACATAAACAATGAAAGTAACCAATCCACAGTCCACACTTCCAATAATAACTCAAAATACCAGTGGTGTCAACACCCCAGTCAAAAGATACAAGCTGGTTGAATAGATTAAGAAACAAAATCCATTTATTTGTTGTCTGCAAAAAACTCATCTGATTTCCACGGATAAGCACCACCTCAGGGTGAAAAGATGTGAAAACAAGGAAAGAACAATAACAAAAAGCCAAAAACATAAACACCAAAAACATTAAAGACCAATGAAAAAACTTACATTAAATTTTACAATGAAAAGTTTAAATCTTTGAAGAGTTAGAGGAAGATACAAGGAAATTGAAAGAGCTTCCATTCTATGAATTTATATAATTAATATTGTGAAATTAATGATCCTATCAAAAGCAAATTAAAGGTTCAATCAAACCCCAATAAAAATCCCCATGGCATTCTTCACAGAAATAGAAAAACTAATCCTGAAATTCATATGGAATCAAAAAGACCCCAGATAGCTAAAGCAATCTTGAGCACAAAAAGGGATGCAAGAGGATTGCCATACCAGACTTCAAACTGTGTTACAGACCTATAGTCATGAAAATAACACTGGTACATTAGGTAAATGGAACAAATTAGAAGACACAAGCAAGAGTGTGCCCATTTTCAGTAGCCTGATTGTTAACAAAGGTGCCAAGAACACACACTAATGGAAAGACAGAATCTTCAATAAATGGTGCTAGGAAAACTAGATCTCCACGTGTAGAAGAAAGAAACTAGACCGATGTCTATCACCCTGCACGAAAATCAACTCCAATGGATCAATGAGTTCAATGTGAAATCTGAAATGCTGAAGTTGCTAGAATATATAGGCAGTACCCTACAAGATGTAGGCGCAGGAAAGGATGATCTAAATCAGACATCTGTCCTTAGGAATTGGTGAAAATTGACAAAGGGGACCTCATTAAACTAAAAAGTGTCTGTATGACAAAGGAAAGAACCAACCCAGTGAAGAGGACATCCACAGAGTGGAAGAAATCACAGCTACACATCTGACAGAAAACACAAAGAACTCAAAAAACAAAGAAACAAGAAAATAAACGACCCAGCAAAAGATGGTCTAAGGACCTGAAAAGAGAGTTCTCAAAAGAAGAAATAAAAATGACAGAGAAACACCTTACATAGTGTTCAACATGCTTAGTAATTAGAGACATACAAATCAAAACTGCTTTAAGATTTCATCTGACCCCAGTAAGACTGACTAAAATCAATGGAATAAATGGCACCTAATGCTGGTGAGAATGTGGGGAAAGAGGAACCTGCACTCTCTGCCGGTGGGTATCTGTATGTAAGCTGTGTGTGGGTATCCCAGCATATATGTGTGCATTTTTCTGTGTATATAGGAGAATTTATCTCTGGCAAACTTTTGGTGTTGAAATTAATCCATTCTTTTTATTCATCTGTTTATGTTGGCAGTACATTTTGGAGAAGAACTAAGTGCAGCAAGTAGCTGTTGAACTGTTGAACAAAGGCCATTTTGCATATTTTCTGTCATGTCTTTGGGCCCGGGGGAAGCCTGCTGCTGCCACTCAGCCTAATTCAACTCCCCTACTGTGAAATTTCAAAGACTGTCCCTTCCCTTTCTTCTTTCTCTCTTGGTCATCATTAGAATGTTGAGAGGCTTTAATGTGTTGATTTCAGAAGGAATATATAAAATATGAGTTATTTACATTATCAATCATTTATGTTTTTTAAAGAATCATTATCTCTTCTTGCAGAGGTAATTATAGACATCTCTCTTGTACATGCCAATAGAGCCAAAAAGAAAAAGAGTTTCCTAATCTAGTAGGAAGGAAAAGAGCAACAGAGTTATAATCAAATCTTTGCAACTAAGGGGCATGCTTGCACTGCTGTTTGCTGAAAGGCCTATGGATGGTTTGGTTTATCTTCTCTATTCTAGCTAAAGAAAAGTCTTCCTTAAGTTGATTCTGAATCAACTAACTCTGTCTCTAAGCCTATATGTAATTTTTGAGGATATTTTATACCAATCTTTAACTGACACTGCATACTTCTGTAGCATTAATTTCCTTATTTTGTAATTAACAACTAACACATCTGTGGACCCCATGGCACTTAACATGGTTGAAAAAGTTGAACGGTATACTTTCTTCAAGAAAGCTTAGAAATTAATAACACAGGATAAAGATTTAGACACTAATATGTACAAGCAATTACAGAGTCCTGTAAAACAGTGGAGATCTGTTTGCTTTAAAACACAACAGCCTAGCTGAGGAGTTACTTTGTTACATAAACATAGCATCAGGGATGGCCTCCCTGAAGGTAGGACTTAAAATAGGACATGGCAATAAGAAGGAAGTAGTCAAGTGGAGAGTTATATTAGAACATTTCATAAGGGATATGGTATTTACACAGTGAGAGAGTCTCATAATTCATCTACTAGTCAATTAGGTTTAATATTGAAAAAAATCGACTGACAGGTCCAAAGGGCCCTTTTTGGTCCAACATGACAAGGTTCCACTGGTTATAGGTTGAAATGAAGCTGTGTATAAAAGCACAAAGCATGCTCATTATACTTGGAAACAGGTTGTTGCATTTGAAGATGAAGGAAAAGAAGAGATGAGGCTGGTTAGTTATGGAGAGGGCCACCCACAGTGACAGCAAGCTGGTAGAAAATGACGTGGAACTGCCTAGTAGAGAAAGGAGCACATAATTTTTCAGGCATAGTGATAATTAATTTTGAGTACAAAATTACTTATTGTCAGGCTGGGCATGGTGGTGCACACCTTTAATCTCAGCACTCTGGAGGCAGAGGCAGGCAGGTCTCTGTGAGTTCAAGGCCAACCTGGTTGTCATAGTAAGTTCCAGGCCAGTTGGAGATAAAGGGAGACCTGTCTCAAAAAGAGTCCCCCAAATTGTTTATTGTCTTCAATATAATTATATTCATCAATGTTGATTATTTTTGAGACTAAAACTATTCATTGCTTTTATATAATTGTACTCATGATTGGATAAGAGCTGAGGATGTTTATTTGATATTTACGAAAAGGAGATTCTGGAAGCTTGGACAATTTGGGAATATTTTAATTAGTAGCTTTTAAGAGGATAGGTTTTTGCCTATGGGGGCACTTGTTAATATCTAGAGACATTTATGATTATTACCAATTTAGGTCTTATCACCAGTTAAGGTTGTTACTGCCATTTAATGGGCCTCTTCACAACATACTCTGCTCCAAAGGCCAAAACTGTCAAAAGTATTTGGGAGCTCTTATCTAACCCCTGAAAAATTTTAGAGTTACTGCTTCAGAGCAGGGAATGTTAGAGTAGCAAAAAGCCCCATAAAAATGAAAGAGTACACAAATTGTCAGGAAAAAGTGATGGGGAGATATGGGAGGATTTGGAGGGGACGGAGTGGGCATGGATTTGATCAAAATCCCTTACACACATGTGTGAAATTCTCAATAAATATTTTTAAAGTTAAAAAGAATTTAAAACATTTTTGGTAGTCCAAGTGAAGTTTACAACAAAGATACCCGAGTGACTTATTTTGATCCTAATGGAGCTAGATAAGAGAGCATGGATGTTTTGATGAAACCCATTCCTAGACGTAGAATTTCATTTACAATGATGGTAATTGTTGAGAATATCCATATGAAGCATAAGAAATTACAGCTGGATTTTGAAATATGAGCATGTGTACACATTCTAAAGGACACGGGATACATGGCATTTGTGTTATAGACATAGTATGAAGCCTGTTGGATGGTGAGACTATCCAAGAAGTAAGGAGGCTATCACAGGAAGTCTAGTGTGGTTTGCCAAAAGCACCACTTGTTAGTAGGAATGATAGGGATCTGGAACACTGTTGAACAAGTGAACAGATATTGGTATGATTTGTTGGTGAATAGAATATGTTGTGGTAAGAATAATCTGGCATGATTCCAGAGTTTCTAAGGAAGGGCATTAGGCAAATGGTTATGTGTAGCTGACACCTCTGCAGGAACAGATACACGAAAAGGATGGTGAAAGCGTATTCAGAACTAGAGAGGTCAAGGTGCAGACACATACAGCATATCCACATATTATATTTCTGGAGTTCTGGAGAACTTTCTATGCTAGAACTAGAGACTGGAAAGTGGCATGGTAGCTGATAATCTGCAATAGGAGTAGAGAAATACTTTACTCACTTTCCTGATCATCAAACAGAAAAAAAAAATAAAGATAATTTTTATATGAGTTGAGATAGTGACAGAACAGTCTAATCACTTCTGCATGGTATTACTTCTGATGTTTTCAAATGGCTTTGAATGCAAACAAAAAAGCACCTTCTTCCTTGGAAGCAGGTACCCCGAAAGAAGGCACACTTGGTATGGCAATGCTGCCTTTGTAGGGAGTACCTAGAAATGTTATGAGCTTTTTAGGCAAAATCACTTCTCAGAAATGACTCTAAGTATATATACTTTTAGGAAAATGCTAAAGAATCAGTAATAGCAAATTTGGTTGACCACTTACAGTGCAATCAGGATTGTCCTAAGTACTGTATGAACAGCATTGTATTTAATCTTTAGAACAACTCAATGATCTAAGCATATGCATTTTTTAAAAGTTAAGATAATAAGGTAAACAAATTAATGTCACTTTTAGGCCACAGGGTTCTACTTGAGTCAGAGAATGATATGAACATCATTGTATATTAATATGGAATAATAAAACTAATGTCTATCATTGCAGTGGTTAGTTTTAATTGTCAACTTGACAATCTAGAATCACCTGGGAAAAGAGTCTCGACGAAAGATTTTCTAGTTCAGTTTGTCTTTCGGGGATTGTCTTGATTATCTTAATTGAGGTGGGAAGACCCCCTCATTGTGAATAACATCATTCCATAGGCAGGGGATTCTGAATTGTAAGTAGAGAAATTGAGCTGAGCACAAGCATGTATGCTTTAATCAATTGCCTTCTACTATTAAAAAATTATTAAACTTTTGTAAATTTTATACCACAGCTCTTAATCAAACTTAGACCCCCTTCCCCATTCATGCACCCCCACACAGTAAACCTTATGTATTTTGCCATACACGTTAAGTCCCATCCAGTTGAGCATTTGTACCCAGATATTCTTTGATACAAAGTCATCCACTGAAGTCTAGTCAGCCGATCTAGCGATCATAAGTAAGGCCTACTCTCCCTCACCCAGTAGTAATCACTCTCCAATAGTTCCCAAACTAGGGATGCCGCCTCCCTCACATTTTCTTCGCTCCACTCTGGGCTCTTGAATGATTGAGTTGGCAGGAGTCCTGCTTCCAGTGTACTGAAAGCCTCTCCTTCTCTATGTTCATGAACCAGCTCTGGCTCTTACAATCTTTCCACCCTGTCTTTTACAATGGTTCCTCAGCCACCAGTGGGTAAGGTTTAATATAGCAGTCTTATCCAAGGATGCACACTCTGCAGTCTCTATTCTCTAAAACTTAGCTAGCTGTGGCCTTCTGTGTGCACCACACACTGTTCTATAAGGAAGTTTCGCTGGTCAGAGTTGAGGGATACTCCACCCTGTTTCACTATGTTCCTTGAGTTTTAGGTATAGAGATTTCACTGTATATATGTCATGTAAGGTTGGGCATCTCTCAGACAGTCTTTGATGAATGGTGTACTGTATACTTGTCTATTAATATAAGGATATATATTTAGAGTACGGCAAGAAATTTTACTTGTCTATAGATGTGGTAGAGATAGAGTGTTCTCTAGGAACTATGACCTTGGAGAGTCATGTATATTTTGGTATAATTAGTGTCACCCTTTGGTTCACTCCTATTGAGAGGACTTTAAGTCCAATTAGATAGTTGCTGATTAGCCCCCAGATAACAGTGTCACTACGACACCAATAGAGGTAGTTTGCTGTGCCAGTCTTTATGTTTATTTGGCTTTAGGACTGGGCTGAACTGTTGATTGATTTTCTCCTTTAGCAACTTGCTAAAGTTGTGAATTATAGTATCCTCTAGAACTATGATAGCTATTCTTCAGGGAAAAGGTTTCCAAGTCAGTTCCTGCTCCATTGCTCCAAGTCCTGTGTCTGAATTATGACCTTTCTTTAGCAGTAGGGTCTTACTTTCAAGTTCTGAGAGATAACTGAGGACTCCAGCAATAGCCTCTGTTATTTGGGGAGTCTCTTACTCTGGCCAACCACTCAAAGAAAGGTTTTTCCTATCTGTCACTGTTCTCCTTGCCATACAGACCTCACACATACCCCCGCAGTAATGTTTAGAAACCATATGTGTATTTCTTAGGGGGTTCCCAAGCCCACACATTCTACCTCTCTTCCTATACTACCCATGATCCATTCATTTCTCCTTTTTCTCCCTGTCCAACCGCCCTCCTCCCTCCCCAATCCAAGCACCCCACTATTCTCATCCTCCCTGTGATAACACCCACCTTCCCATCTCCCCTCTCCTGTGTTCCCTCTACCCCCACCCCCATGGTTCAGGGCATGTCCTTCCCTCCTTCCCTGACAACCAAACACCCCCACTTTCACCACTGCCCCAGTAATATCTCTTACCTAATATCCCCCTCTTTCAGGTTCTTTACCTCCATGTTTCCTTTTCAGTTGAGGAATATTAAGGTTGTTTCCATTTCTTAGCTATTGTGAAAAAAGCAGCAAGCATGGGTATGCAGGTATCCCTACAATAGGATGAGTCCTTTGAGTATATACCAAGGAGTGGTATAACCAGACCATGTGGTAAATTTATTCATAGTTTTTTAAAGAGTTCTCCACACTGTTTTCCATAGTGGCTGTATGAGTTTTCATTCCCACCAGCAGTGAATGAGCATTCCCCTTTCTCCACATCTTTGCTAGCACTTGGTGTATTTTGTTCTCTTGATCTTAGCCAGCCTGACTGGGTTAAGCTGGAATCTTAAAATGTTTTTTTAATCTGCATTTCTCCAATTACAAGGATGCTCAGCACTTTTTTTTCATTCTTTTTTTTTTCAGTCTTTTTGAGACAGGGTCTCCCTGTAGCCCCAGCTGTCCTGGAACTCACAATGTAGACCATGCTGGCCTTGAAGTCACAGAGATCCTCCTGCCTCTGCCTCCCAAGTGCTGGGATTAAAGGTGTGCACCACCATGCCCAGCCATTCTTTTTTAATTGAAATTTTGTGTATTTCTTACAAAACATCTCAAACAATACTAATCATCTGGCACCCTCACATAGCCCTGCACACACACACTGGAGCCCATATACTCTGTCTTCCCTGTTAAGGCACACTTAAGGGTTGTCAATGTCCCCCAGTGCAAGTCCATACACTAGGTCTAGCCAGCCTATCTAGAGTCCCCTATTTTAGGAAGATCAGCTCTTCTTCATCTAGCAGCAATCTGTTGCCAACATTCCTTTGGATAAGATTGAGGTCTGCTGTTCATTTTCCCAATAATGGTGTTGCTTAGGCACTTTTGATTTCTTTGTTTGGGATCTCTCTAGTGAGATCTCTAGACCATTTTTTATTGGGTCTCTTATTTTCTTGTTTCTTTGTTTTATGAGTTCTTTGTAGATTCTGGATATCAATCCTCTGTCATGTGTGGCATGTGAAGTTTTTCTCCTGGTCATTGGGCTTCCTCTTCAACTCCTTGGTTGTTTCTTTTGCTATACAGAAGCTTTATAGTTTAATGAGATCCCAATTATTGATTGTTGATCTTAATGTTTGAACAGCTGATGTCCAATTTAGAAAGTCTTTTACTACACCTATATCTTGTATGTTTCTGTCTAGAAGTTTCAGAGTTTCATGTTTTACATTGAAGTCTTTGATACATTTGGAGTTGACTTTTGTGCATGGTTAAAGTTGTAGTTTGAGATTTGATATCATGATCCCCCCAGCATTATTATTTATGTCCAAGATTGCTTTGGCTATCTGGAGTCTTTTTGTGATTCCGTATGAATTTTAGGATTTTTTTTTCTAGCTATGTGAAGGATGTCATGGGTATTTTGATTGACATTACATTGAATCTCTAGATTGTTTTTGGTAAGATGGTCATTTTCACAACATTAATTCTACCAATCCATGAACATGGTTAGGTTCTTTCATATCCTGGTGTCTTACTCTATCTCTTTCTTTAATGATATGAAATTTTCATTATAGAACTCTTTAATGTTTTTGATTAGGTTTGTTCCTAAATACTTTTTTCAGGTTATTGTGAATGGTGGGGTTTCTCTGAATGCTTTTTTTTGATTACTTATTATAGGTATATAGAAAGGCTACTGATTGTTGTGTTTATTTTGTAACCTTCCACTTTACTGAAAGTAGTAATCATTTCTAGTAATATTCTGTACAATTTGTAGAATCTCTTGTGTATATCATTTACAAATATTAATAATGTAACTGCTTCTTTTCCAATTAGTATTTCTTTAATTTCTTTCTCTTGTGTTATTTCCCTCACAAGAGTTTCAAGCACTGTATTGAAAAGGAGTGGAGATAGTGGACAGCCTTGTCTGATTTCTGATTTCAATGGGAATGCTTCCAGTATTTCTCCATTTAGAATGATGTTGGCTGTGGGTTTGTTTTATATAGGTTTAATTATGTTGAGATATGTTCCTACCAGTACAATTCCCTCTAAGAATTTCAACATAAATGCATGTTGGGTTTTGTCAAAGTCCTTTTTGTATCTATTGAGATGACATGTGATTTTTGTCTTTAAGTCCATTTATTTGTTTTATTACATTTATTGACTTATGTATATTGAACCATCCTTACATCTCTGGAATAAAGGTGATTTGATTGTGGTAGATAATCTTTTTTTATGTATGTCTGTATGAGGTTTGCAAGTTTTTTGTTGAGGATCTTTGCATTTATTTTCATTAAGGATATTGGCCTACAGTTTTCTTTTTGTTGTGTCTACCTGATTGTGGTACTAGAGTGATACTGCCTTTGGGAGTTATCCCTCTGTTTCTAGCTTTTTGAATAGTTTAAGAATTACTTGTTGTAGACCTTCTTTGAATATCTGGTAGAATTCTGCTGTGAATCCATCTGGGCCTAGGCTTTTTTAGTCTGGAAGTTTTGTATTACTGTATCAATTTCCTTATTTGTTATGGTTCTGTTTAAACTGTTGATATCTTCTTGGTTTAACCTTAGTGGTTTCCATGAATTTAAAAATTCATCCATTTTGGGCTGGAGAGATGGCTCAGCGGTTAAGAACACTGACTGTTCTTGCAGAAGACCCAGGTTCAAATCCCAGCACCCACATGGCAGCTAACAACTGTCCATAACTCCAGTTCCAGGGGATCAGTCTCTTCTGTCCCCTGCAGGCATTGCATGACATGGGTGCACTTACCTACATGCAGACAATACATACATACACATTAAAAAATAAAAAAAATTAGGTCTCCTAGAAACTTAGTTTCGTTTCGGTCTTCGGGCACTGGAGTTGGTGAGGTAATGCAGCAACTGGCTGCGTTTGTAGTTACTTTCTGTTAGTAAAATATCCATGGTGATTCCTTGGTGATTCCTTGGTTACCCCAAATCTGATTCCTATATAAGATCTGTGTTCCCCACAACAAGAGGCCATTCCTGTATTCACTCACCTAACTGTAAGACTCTTTCTTTGAATAAATTCATCATATAAACTCAAGAATTTCTATGGTCATAGCTTTTCCAACTAGTTTAAGGAACAAAATATATATCTAGTCAAGGTTTATCTGAGAATGTTTTGTTTTTTACCCAAGCCTTATCTACATAGCACATGACAATTAAAAGTACCAGACTGGTGGAACTAACCTTATTGGATGTTTAAGAGCCATAGTTTGATGCCTATATTAATGTGGTCAGAAGGACTTAAAGGACAGTTTTTTGCCCTTTGCCTTCCAAGGTCAACCAAGTGCCAGGGGACTGTGGAACATCTCTCAAAATGTCCTGTAACTGTGGTGAGTCACCTGTCCTCTTGTTCTGGGAGGACATGGAGACCCCACGAGATAGACTTGGACCAGTGTCCAGTCAAAAAGAGGAGGGTCAACTTAGAGGAAACATTTCATTCATTCTTCCAAGTGAAGCCAGACATGGTTGAACAGGACCTTTGTCTTATCTTCACATAGATGGAACTGGTAAAAGAAAGGATCCAGGCGCTTTTCCCAAGCCCATGTGACCCCTGAGGAACAGATCCTGAAATGACCTTAAGTGTAATAATAAGTTGATTTATTGGACCAACTGTATGGTCTTAAATGCCCAAAAAGAAAGTATAACCAAAGAGTAAAGTCATCAGTATACTTTAAGAGTTCAATCCAATGCCTGGATTATACTTCCCAGACATTAGGCATAAGTCTATATAAAGAGTTATTTAGACCATTATTTCTGATTAATGATTTTGTTCCTAACCAGAAAGTGCTGCTCAGATGTAAGACTTCAAATCTTGGTCTCCTATACTGTAGTGTCCACCTGTAGCTAAGGGAGACAACCAGCTATTGTTCTAAAATAACGGATAAATTTTTCTCCCCCTATCTAGAAGCCTTTGAGAGGGAACTGACACAGATTCTAACCACTCCAACAGCTGTCAAAGTGCCTGAAAGCAAATCCTGAATCCATCATTCTTGAGTCCAGTCTTGGCAGACAAAAGAAAAATGAGGAAGAACCCAATAGAGGGATGCTTTTGGAAGCTTTTATCAAGAAGTTCCAATGGACTCTCATACGAACATTTGAAAATTGTCCTGTTCTGACTTTTTCCTAGTGCCCTTTCTAGAACTTGTAATCCTAATTACTCTTGCCTTTACTTCTCATTCACATCTCCTAGTCACAGTTCAAGGACTTTCTTTTCCCTCTAGACATAAGAGTTATGCAATTTGGGAGTCTTTTAGATAGACCCACTGAAGGGGTATTCCTGATACCTCACGCTGCATCCCTGTTCAGCATGGAAGTATCCAAAGTGGTCTGTGTCCAGATTCCCTATTGACAATTTGGGTAGCCCCTTCAGAAGATGGCATGAGAAGAATAGGAGGTAGGAATTGGCTAGGAAATTAGGGTAAGACGACCCCAAAGAAAAGTAGCCAGTTCCTTGGTTAAAAATCAAAATGTCCTTGGGCCTCTTAGCAAACATACACTGTTCCAAAGGTCAAAAATATCAAAAGTATTTTGGAGCTTGTATCTAATTCTTAAAAAAATATTAGGTTTACTTCCTCAGAGGGGGGAATTTTAGAGTTGCCAAAAACCCATAAAAATAAATAAATGAAAGAAAAAAAAAGAAAAGGAAAAAAGTGATGGGGAGATATGGGAAGTGTTGGAGGGGAGAGAGTGGGCATGGATTTAATCAAAACACCTTATATGCATGTATGAATTTCTCAATAAAGTTTTTGTAAAAGTTAAAAAATACTTTCACTAATATAATATTTCTCTTCTTTTTGTAGTATAAACTTTATGTTTGGAGCATGCTTTTGTGAAACCCTTAAAACAACATCACTGTGGATATTAAAACTTCTGAACACATAGAAATAAAACACTATAACAGAAGTCAAAAAATCACTATGGATAAAATGCCTGTGGAGTTTGTTTTGGATGGTTGGTACAAATGAGAACTCTGTGGAGTATAAAAAGTGACTACGGCCAAGGCTTGGAGTGCTTCCATGTTTTGTGTGAGTTTAAAGTAAGACAATAGTTGTGAAATGCCTAGATCAGCATCTAGAGTATTACCTAAAATAAAATAAAAGTTAAAATTCTTCCTGTTTGAAATAGTACCTAACTACCAGGTGGCAATGAGAGTTAAATGAGATAATAAGCCGAATGCCCTTAAACAAAACATGTCAGTTTATAAATATCAAAAACTAACTAGCTTTGCAAGTTATCTTCAGTGTTTATAACAGTTCTTAAAGGCATAATTTTCCAAGTTTTGCAAAAATAAATGTGTCATAATAACAAAGCAAAGAAAATGCAATCTGACTCCAACCATGATGCTGTGTATTACTGTGACTTCCTCTTTGATAGGCTATGAAGAAGCCCGAAATCATCCAAAAATTTGCCAGCATTTGCTATTTATTCATTAGCAATGTATAAATAATTTAAATGCTCAATGTTTAAGGACATGTGTTTTACAGACAGAAGGTTATGTTAAAACACAGTCCTACACTCTGATACTTTGTATGGTTGGAAGACTTACTTCTTGTTCTGGTATCCTTAGCTCTGTTGAGAAAATAACAATGTACACCACTCAAGGCTTTAAATTTTTTTTTTTTACAAGAAACATTTCATTACAACTTTAACATACTCCACAACATTTTCCAGAGCAAAGATGCATCTCTTTCATAAGTGGCTATAAAATTTTTAGGTTCACTGTTGAATTAATACAGTTATACAGTATTGAACCTGTGGGGACCTAAAGGCCCCACCTTGCATAGATCCAAAAGGAAGTTACTGGGGGTGCAGTCTGGCTTGCTTTGAAAGTCTGAAGAAGACTTCCGCACTGCTGAGGGGTGCATGACCAGCACGTGACCATCCTTAAGATACACCCTCAGTGGGGAGGGGGGGAGTTCCAGGTGCCTAATAATAAAAAATAAAAAAGAAATTCATCCATTTCTTTTAGATCTTTAAATTTCATAAAATATGTTTTTGAAGTATTCCCTTGATTCTTTGTTGATATTTCATTAATTTCTGCTGTCTTTTGATATTTCTTTTGGTCTACTACATTTAGCAATGGTTTGCTCTTGCCTTTCCAGAGTCTTGAGTTGTACTCTTAAGTCATTTATATGTGCTGTTTTTACTTTTTAATGTGGGCAATTAGAGCTATAAACTTCCCTCTTAGAACTCCTTTGTAAAGTGTCCCAGAGGTTTTGTTGTGTTGTATTATCATTTTCAGTTAGTAACAGGAATAGTTTAATTTCTTTCTTAAATTTTTCTTTGACCCATTCATCATTCAGGAGTGTGTAGCTTAATTTCTATGAGTTCATGTAGTTACTATAACTTCTTTTGCTGTTGACTATAAGCTTAATAAGTACTGTGGTCTGATAGAATGCATGCAATTATTTCAATTATTTTGTATTTGTTGTGGTTTTGTATTTTATATTTTTGTGTCCCAGCATCTGATCAATTTTAAAGAAACTTGCATGAGCTGCTCAGAAGAAAGTGTATTCTTTCGTGCTTAATATTCTGTAGATGTCTCTTAGGTCCATTTGATGTATAATGTCATTTAATTCAAATGTCTCTCAGTTTATTCTTTTGCCAGTTGACTTTTCTACTGGAGATAGCAGAGTACTGAAGTCATCTATTATTACTGTGTTGTGGTTAATCTGTGTTTTATAGACCTGTAATACTTATTTTAATGAAATTGGTACACCAGTATTTGGTGCATGTATGTTCATGACAGTGACGTCTTCTGGGACAATTGTTCCTTTCATTGGAATGATATGGCCCTCTTCATCTCTTCTGAATACTGTTTAATGTCTATTTTGTCAGATATTAAAATTGCAACACCTATTTTTTTAATTCCTTTCACCCTAAGGTAGCGTCTGTCCTTCAAGTTGAGATGAGTTTCTTGAATACAACAAAAAGATGGATTTTCTTTCTTTCTTAATCCATTTCACTAACCTGTGCATTTGCTGGGGAGTTGAGGCCACTGATATTTAGAGTTTTTCTTGAAGGATGTGAAATTTTTTAATTGGTTTGTGTTCTTGATCCTATTTTGTGTCTCTGTAATTACACCTTCCTTTGTTTTCTCTCTATAACCTCTTAGGTATGCTCATTCTTATTTTCAGTACTTTCTATTGCTCGGCATATTCTCTGTAGGGTTGGTTTGGTGGACATGAATTCCTTCAGCCTTTTCATGTCATGGAAAAATTTCTGCTCCTCTTTCACTATGATAGATAGTTTTGTTGGATATAGTATTTGGGGTTGGCATCCATGGTCGATTAGAACTGGGAATACTTTGGTCCAGGTTCTCTGGCTTTTCATAGTTTCCATTGAAATGTCATCTGTAAATCTCATGGGTTTTCCTTTGTATGTAACTTGAAGTTTTTCTCGATCACTTTTCAGTACCCTCTCTTTCTTCTATACATATAATATTTTTACTATGATATGCCTTGGGGAGTTTCTGTTCTGGTCATGTCTAATTGTTTTTCTATGTGCTTCCTGAATTTGTATAGGTAAGTCATTGGTCTGAGAGTCTTCTTCCTGTATGCCTATGATGCATAGATTTGGTCTTTTCATGTTGTCCCACATTTCCTGTGTATTCCATTCTTATGTTTTTAAAAAGTTTACATTGTCCAGGTCTTCAACATTTTTATTCAGTCTTGATATTCTGTTTTCTGTTTCATCCATTCTGCTTGTGTGGCTTTCTCCTGTTGTTTCTGATTGGCTTACTAAATTTTTTAGCTCCATATTCATTTTGGTTGGGTTTCCTTCACTATTTCTATCTCTGTGTGAGCTCATTTTTTAAAGTACTGCATTGTTTTCGATATTTCATTGTAGGAGAGGAAGTGCCTAAGCACAGGCTGCACTAGAAAACACAGCTTCCGCCTTGAGAGTGCAGCCTGAGCTTCCCCAAAAGAGCCAATCTAATCGGCCCCTGGACCTAGAGACTGATGATGGGAGCAGCCTGGATGAAGGCATCTATCAGGGACACTAGGGGCAGGGGGAGAGATATATAAGGCCTGCCCTTTCCAGCAATAAATGAGTCTGCAGCACCTTGCCTAGTGCCTGCTTCCACCTGATTCCCAGTGTCTGTGTGTTGACTCCACACCACTCACTTCCACCTTGTCCAGAACCCTTGTTCCCTGCAGTCCCTCATGGGCTGGACCCACGAGGAAACCTGCAACATTTCATTAAGCTGCATATTTGTACATTCTTGAGCTTCCATCACAAGTTTATGTCTTTTCTCTTTGAGTTCTTTAAGTTGTTTGTGTTTTCTTTAAGTTCTTTGATCATGCTTATAATTGTTCTCTTAAATTCTGAATCATGGGTTCAGAATTTCCTCTGGGTGATCCCTATTGTAGTACACTTCTGTAGGACTGGTGGGTTTTGTTGGTGACACATTCTCTTGTTTTCTCATGTTATGTTTGTTGTTGCATAGCCGTTGTTCATATTGATGTCTTTTGTTGATTGTGTGTCTAAAAGGAAATTCTATTCTTCTTCTGTTTATTTGAGTTTTGGCTTTGTTTATATTGTTGATGTAGCTGTGTTGCTTTTTGCTCAGGTATGACAGGTTACATGTTGTGTGCTTCAGGGTCTCACAGAGTATTAGTCTGGTCTTGTTAGTTAGTAGGCAGAAATGGTAGAAATCTGATTTCGGGCATTTCCAGCAAGGTCAGGCTGAGGATAGCCTGTGGTGGGGCTATCAAACTAGATTGGAAAGAAGGCTGCTCTAGGGATTCCAAGGTAAGGTGGGGGTGGGGACAGCCAGGGTTGAAGGCTGGTCTGGAGTCCAAAGACAAGGTGGGGTTGGGGATAGCCTGTGAAGGGTCTAACAAACTAGACTGAAAAATTGAGCTGGTCTGAGTGGGTGCAGTGAGCAGGTCTGGACTAAGAGTTTTGGGGTACAAAGAGCTAAAGCAGACCCATGCTCAAGGCTAGAAGGGGCACAGAGTGTGGATTCCTTCTACCCTTGATTATGGATGTGACTAGCTGTTTCAAGTTCCTGCCACCTAGACTTTTACCCGGTGGCGTACTGTAACCTATAATAGTGAGGCAAAATAAACCCTTTTCTTCTAAGTTGCTTTTGTCAGTGCACTTTTATAGCCACAGAAATGGAAAAGGACAGTGGTTCTATAGCATTGCTGCAGAATTCTACACTTCTCTGAGAGTCAGAGAAAGAGAGAACTCTTAAAGTATCTCAAAGTTCGAAGATTGTGCATGTGTGTGTGTGGGGGGTAATAGAACTCAGAATCTCAACCTCATGCTTGATAAATGTGCACTCTGCCACTGAGCTACACCTACAGCTACCAAAATATTATTTTGGAGAATAATCTCCAGTTGTTCATATTTTCTGGGTAATATTTACTTGGTTAATACATTTTATTACTTTATAGTCTTCCATTTTGCTGAAAATGTAGGAGTAATAAAAAGACACAATTCTTTTCATTTGAGGTTTATTAACAAATCACACCTACTGGTTAGTTTTCCAAATTTTCCGTCTTTATTGTCTCTATATAGCATAATACAGGAAGTAGATGAGTAACATTTAATTCTTCCAAACCAAAAAAAAAATTGTGAAGTGCCTTGCATGAAGAGATTCATTTAAAGTCTGTTAAGTGAGTGAAGTTAAACTATTTATAATTCTCAAACAATAAAGAAACAGACACAAACCCAAACAAATGGCAAAGGATATGTTTGACTGATAGTTTCTTTGATGGAGGCAGTAATATAAAGAGAAAAGGAAGAGAATGGAAGCAAAAATAAACTCCAAAATGCTAATGTCCCCATCAGTCATTTCTCTTAATATTACCTTGCTTATTGTCAAACTCACAAAACTGATGTACATATTTTCTTTTTAAAAACCCAGCATAGAACTGGGGAAATGAACATCAGACCCAAATCTTAATTAATTAAATTTTATTTTTGCATACATACATATGAGAGCACTCATGATGCAATGCTCTCTGAGGCCAGACGAGGGTGACAGATCATTTGGAAATGGATTTACAGATGGTCATTAGCCACCATGTGTGTGGGTGCTGGGAATGGAACCTGGGTCCTCTGCAAGAACAGCTGATGCCTTTAACTGCTAAGCTATCACTCTAGACCCACTGACATACACATTTTCTGAAGAATCAGATTTCCTCCTCATTCTTGAAAATGTCTGGAGTCCAATTACATATATCACAATTAGGAAGTAAACATAATCTAGTTTGTATTTTTTATTGATTTATACTTTATTAATTACCACAGCTTTGTAATGTTTGAACATATGATTAACAAGATTGAAAGGTATGGCGAGACGGCTCAGTTTAGATCCCGTGTTTGGATCCAGTATTCACATAAATGTTGTACAGAGAGGCACATGTCTTTAATCCCAGTGTTGGGTAAACAGAAACAAAGCAGATCCCTGGAGCATGCTGGTCATTCAGCCTGGCCAATAAGTAATTTCCAAGTTTAGAGAGAAATCTTGTCTTGGAAAAAAATAATGTGGAGAATGATCGAGAGCACTGGACATCAAACTCTGACCTCCATATGTGTGTGTACAGGGCATGTGCACCTGCACACACACTCATGCATCTGCCCTGCCACAGACAACAAAAGAATGTTTTATGAGTCACCTTTAGTAGTGAGGTTGTGCTCTGAGAAATTCAACCAATGGATTGTTTTTATCATTTTCCTGTCTCCTGATATCTTGCACAAATCTCATGAAACTTTCAGGGTGTGTTTAGGCAAAGGCAAATAATAAATAAGAAAGAACTAAAGCACATTAGGAAACATGCTGTAGACCTTTTCAAAACACCCTAAACACAGGGCCCTGTTAACCAACTTTTAGTATAATTAAAATGAGAATAATCCAGCTGAGAAGAAAACTATACTCATTTTTAGTGATCTTCATTTATAATTGGAAGAGATGTTCCTACACTAAAAAATAGTTTATTTGTACAAAATTGAGTAGAGTTGAAAAAAATCACTTACATAAATGGTCATGAAGATTCATTAATAAAAATGAACATCATATATATGTAGTCAATTATACTATTACAACAGTATTTCTTAGGGTATAATGCTTACTTTGAAGTACAACTTTGATATCTGGGTACAGATAGTGTAGTACTCTTGACTCAGACAAAGCCCAAATCCAGTGGGAAATAATTTTAAATATATATGGTCTGTGGTGCTGCTAGGCCACAAGGGAAGATAGAATTCCATTTGCACAGTTCAGTTTGTAAAATTAACATTTGGAAGTGTTGCATGAGGTAAAGGGAGCAGCATTGTACTGTCATCAGGAACAGGCTAACAGTCAATAAAGTACTGTGAAAGGGGTAAAGACATGAAAAATCAGAAGGAAATTAAGCTGGAAAGATAAAAGGGTGAAGATTCAAGACAGATGGACTAATTAGATTAATCTCTGACATGAGTATAAGCAATGAGGATACAAAATGAAACACCTTTGAATATACGGCAGCTGTATAGGTTCTGCATATTTTAGTTTTGTCCTGGGATAAGCGAAGGAAACAAAAGAAACCCTTGGCTAACATGTCTCTAGTGACTGTACAATCTCATTTTGCAGATGCAGAAATTCTACCTTGCTTGGAAGTACCCCTATTTGTTTTAATTGATTAGATGTTGTTTATAAAAAAATATGATGTGCTAAATTAAACATATTATATTAGTACTTTGCTATGTTAAAGAAATAAACATCTGTGTAGTTTTGGTGTTTGTATTCTACTTAGTGGGAGAGATTCATTACTACAAATGCCCTATTTAACATTTTTGAAGAAAAAAATGCATATTAGAAATCAGAATTCAATTTGAAAATAAGAATATAAATTCACCTTCTTTCAGAAAGGCTTTAACTTTTCTAAATTTTAAGCACAATTTTTAATCAAAAAGAAATACTTAAAATGAGTATGGGTTCTTTTTGTTACAAGTTTTGCCAGGCTTTTTAATTTAATGCACATTTAGACACAGGTGCTTTATGTTTCCCAGCCCCCTGTTTTTTGGATAGTACTCAGTGACATAGCTAAATTATTATAAAATATTGTAAATGATTTACAAGTTAAGTAGAATTGTAAATTTGGTGAAATACATTAACAAAATCTATCTTTAAGTTTATTGCTAAATAGTTACTGGATTTATGATTAAAATAATTTTAAATAGATTTTAAAAGTTTAATGGGAAACAGTAGCAAGAATGAAAAATACTTTCCTGCCTATAAAAGTATAAAACAGAAAAAGATATATGACTCTAGTTCTCAAGAAACTGGACCTTAGGCAATGAAACACTGTAATCTTTAAGATGAAAAATAAATGACATCAAACTTTTGATTATACCAGCTTGTTTCTGGAGAAAGCTTCTAGAGTGTATCAGAGGGAGAACATAACCGAAACCTACAACACTTGGGAAGCAGAGGCTGGGAGTCCTGGGAGGTCAAAACCCCTTGTTTTACAGAGCAGACAGAAGGGGGAGGGATATCCAGAAAACCATCAAAGCCAGTGTGGGGGGAGGGGCTCCTGGGGTTTTTAGCTAAATTCTGATCAGCAAAATGTGTAAAATATAATTAAAATCTAAGAAAAGTCATGTTCAAGAACTAAAGAGAGTAATCTTTTATAGTTCACACAGAGAGCAATGCTAACAAGAGCCTAACATGGGCTGGAGAGATGGCTCAGTGGTTAAGAACACTGGCTGCTCTTGAAGGGGACTCTGGTTCAAATACCAGCACCCACATGGTGTTTGACAACTATCTATAATTCCAATTCCAGGAGATCTGATACCCTCTTCTGACCTCCGAGGCATAGCATGACACAGGTCTTTGAGCCATTTGGAGTTGACTTTTGTGCAGGGTGAAAGACAATGGTACTGGTCCACTTTTGCCAGTACCATTTGTTGAAGATGCTGTCTTTCTTCCATTGTATGTTCTTGGAACTTTTGTCAAATATCAGCTGACTGAAATTTCATGTACTCATGTTTGAGTCTTCTATTTTGTTCCCTTGATCTGTCTGTTTTTGTGCCAGTACCATTCTGCTTTTATGACTGTAGTTCTCTATAATATAGTTAGAGATCTTATATGGTGATCCCCCCAGAATTGCTCTTTTCCTCCAAGATTGCTTTGGCTATCCGGGGTCTTTTGTGACTCCACATCCTAAAGGATGTTTTTTATCTAGCTCTGTGAAGAAAGTTATGGAGATTTTGATTGGCATTGCATTGAATCTACCAATTGCTTTTGGTAAGATGGTCATTTTCAAAATATTATTTCTATGAATCAATGAGCGTGGTAGGTCCTTCCATCTCCTGGTGTCTTCCTCCATCTTTCTCTTTAAAGATTTAAAATTTTCATCGTAGAAATCTTTAATGTATTTTGCTAGGTTTATTTCTAATTTTTTTGAAGACTTTTTTTCCTTGAATTTTTTTGATTGCTTGTTATTGGTATATAGAAAGACTAATGATATTTGTAAGTTGATTTTGTAACCTGCCACTTTACTGAAAGTATTAATCATTCCTAGCAGTTCTCTTGTGGATTTTTTTTAGATCTCATGTATAATATATCATCTGCAAATAGTGAGCTTTACTTTAGAGATACTCATATGTCCACATTTGTTGCTTATCTTTTTATAATAGCTACAAAATAGAAACAACCTAACTGTCTCTCAACTGATGAATGGATAATGAAAATGTAGTACATTTACACAATGGAATTCTACTTAGTGATAAGGAAGGTTGAAATTTGCAGGTAAATGAATGGAACTAGAAACCATTATACTAAATGAAGTAACACAGACTTAGAAAAGCAAGTGACTTATGTGTTTCTCATTTTCAGATTGTAGCACCAATCACTTATATTAGAGTATATAACCTGGTATGACAGCAAGAGCCAGGAAAATGGAAAGGAAAGATGGCTAAAGTGAAAGAAAGAACCCAAAAGAGGAGGATAGTAGGGAACAGATGTTACTAAGGGGGAAATGGGGAAAATGGGGGTATTCAACTGGGAAGGGAGAAGGGATGGGGGTAAAGGGGAAGAAGGAACTCAAAGAGAGGGGATAATAGGAGACAGGTATTATCAAGGGAAAAATGGGGCATCTTAAACTGGGGAGGGGGGAGGAAGGTTAGATGGGGGTGGGGAGATAGAGATAGAGAGAGAGCGAGAGAGAGAGGAGATATATAAAGCTTAGCTGCTATAACAAGCCAGAGGGAAATGTATTAATACACATATATACCCTTGAAAAATATAATACAGTATCTGAACATTAGTCACATTAGTGTCTGAAGGCTATATAGCAAGGGATATCATACCAGACAGGAGAAATTTCCCTTCAAGTTGTTGGTCAGAGTAATCCAAGAGACTCAAAACAAAACAGGCTATTGCCACAACATTTGATTACCTCCCAGAACTTGAAGGTAAGGCCCTACTGCTGAAGACAGGACATACTTCAGACACAGGACTTGGAGCAATGTAACTGGAACTGACCTGGAAGCCTTCTCACTGTAGACGAACTATCACAGTTCTAGAGGATACTATTTAAGCTGCTAAGGGAGAAAAATCAATCAATGGTCCAGTCCAGCTCAAAAGTCTAATAACCACAATGAGGTAGATTGGCACAGCAAACTACCTCTATTGATGCATTAGTGGCACTGTTATCTAGGGGTAAACAGCTATCTAATTGGACTTTAAGCCCATTTGATGGGAGGGAACTCATGGGCAACACCCTAAATACAGCCAAATACACATGGCTGGAGAGGTTATACATTCTAGAGAAAAGCATATCTCTGTTGTATCTCTAGACAAATGAAATTTCTTACCAAATGCTAAATATGGATCCTTATATTTACAGACAAATGTATCATACACAACTCATCAAAGAAGCTTCTCCCTGCAACAGATGGAAGCTATTACATAGTTCCACAACTAGTCACACACAGAGAATATAAGTCTGAGAGATTCCCAGCCCTAAGTGACACATCTACTATGGAACCTCTACACCTAAGGCTCATAGAACATAGTGGAACCAGGGGTAGAGAGAAAAGTAGCACATCCCTTAACTCTCACCAATGAAGCTTCCTTATACAACACAGTATGAAGCACACAGAAGGGCACAACTGGCAAGGTTTTAGAGAATAAAAGACTGCAGAGTGTTAAACTATATTAGCAACTTAACCGAAGTTACTCCATCTTGCTCAGAATAGCTATTTAACAGTAACCTCTTTCCACTTATGGGAAATATTTAATAAGAGACAACAGCCTTGAGTTCTAAGAAATAGCTCAATCACAAACCAGTGGAACGTGCTAACCTCAGACATCCTACATCTGGCTAACCGCTTGTTTTTGCTTCTGTAACTCACTTGCTATTTTAGGTCACCTTGACACAAAGTATAAGACCACCCTGTTATTGTATGATCACCCGGTAACTGCTAATTTCAGCTTTCTTACTATAATTGTTATGGCTTGGAAGTTGTCTAATTTTAAAATTACAAAGGTGATTGCCAAGTTATATGACTGTATCATTTGTCTGTATAATGATTGGTTATTGATTAATAGATTCAAAGTTCTGCTATGTTGTACAAACCTGATTAGTTCACAAGTGTCCTGATTGAATATTTCTATAATCCTATAAAATTCTGACCCAACAATCACCAGGGCTGCTTCTACTCCTGAGATAGACAGTCCAGCTGGTCAAAAAATAAAATTTACCCTGCTACTTCTCCTAATGTGGTGTTTTTTTTTTTTTTTTTTTTTGCAAACTCTGACCTATAACAAGTGTGTGTCTCTGGATAGTACTCTTATATGAAACCTCGTCCACCCACAGTTCAGGGACCATTGCAAAAGAGGGTAGGAAGATGGTCAGAGTCAGGATTAACCCGTCAACACAAGGAAACAGACTTTCAGTCCACTGGAAACTTGTTCGTATGAACTTGCAGCAATGCTGACTCATGTGGACTCAGTCAGACAAAAATCCAGGATATAACAGGAGAAATGGGCAGCAGGCTGCAACCCTTGCTGAGGAATTATTGGCCAGCCTTCACTGTGGGATGAGGGAGAGTTGATATTCTCTAAGGGGATGACTCTAGATAGGCTGGCTAGAGTCCAATGGATGAACTTGCACTGAGGGACACCTGGATGGAAATGCTTGACCAAGTAGGATTTAACATATGTGACAGAACCTGAAATCTGGTGGGGGACTGTGGAGAGTGAGGAGGGGGGAGGGGGTCTAAATTTGATTAAGATGTGTCATATGAAATGCAAAAACTCAATAAAAATATAAAAAATAAAAAATAATCACTGATTTTGAAACATTTCA
The DNA here is from genome assembly GCF_000622305.1 of Nannospalax galili. Lineage (NCBI taxonomy): Eukaryota > Metazoa > Chordata > Mammalia > Rodentia > Spalacidae > Nannospalax > Nannospalax galili. The sequence continues at coordinate 2,631,961 of NW_008341889.1, read as the reverse complement.
CTCTGAATCTAGTAAAATAATCCTTATATTCATAAGCATACAAAGTTTTACTTTTTCATGAAAAGCCTAGAATAGCAAACATTGTATAAGTGAAATGTGATAGGATTGATTTTCACTCATTTTTACTCTTCTTTATCTCTAAGGCCTAAGTGAGAAGCACATCCATTCATCCCATAAGCTAGGAGCCAGTCTTCCATGTTCTGTTTTTAATTTACACTAGGAGATGGCATGAAATAGATACTTTTATCACAGATTCTCTCTTCTGAATAAAATTGATTAAGTTCATAATAGGGACTTTGCATCCAGGTTAATACAGGAGGGCTTTTTCACCCTTGTGAAACAGGAATGAAGCTCGTCAGTTGGACGGTACAGCAATGCATGAGAACTATTTCACTCTTGCTTGACATAGCAAGTGTGCAGTGAGTGCCAGCCTGTAGCACTATGGAAGCCTCATGGCACAGCTCAAATTCCCTTAATTATGAAGCTGAAGGAACCAGTGTGCAATGCATCTTAACCTTGAGAAGAATCTTCTCATTCTTTACTCTGTGACATAAATTGACTTAATATGAAATGAGTTGGTAGGTTGAGGACATTTTCAGACCTAGGTTCTATGAAGAGCACTCATAACAACAAAGTCCTAGGTGAGACATAAAGATATGTTGTGAAAAGCTAAATAAGATCAACGCTCGAGCTATATCTTGGGGCTCAGTTCTGTCAATCTTGTTGTATTGTGATGTGCCACTTGCACACACATAATTATTCTTTCAAAATATTTTTTAAATAAAAATAGAGTCACAACAGGAGGAAAGAGAGAGTGAAAGATAGTGATGAATATGGTGAGAGAGACAGAATCAGAAGGAGAGAGAGAGAGAGAGAGAGAGAGAGAGAGAGAGAGAGAGAGAGAATGTGCTACACTTTGTGCAAAGAACTAAAATGAACAAAAAAATAGCAAAAAGTAATGAGTTGAAGAGAACTGCTAAACAGATTGAGTATCAAGGTTGCTGGTCCATTCCTGATTCCAATTAACCTTAATTTGTTTGGAGTCTCAGCGACACCAAATGAATATAACTGGCCAATTAGCAGACAAGCAACACGAGTCCAGCTCACCAAAGGTTGTTTATCAGCTGAACATGATGAGGGTAAAATTCTGTTAATTCTGTGATAAGCTCAAGCATGGTTCTGTCTTGTAGAGCTTCTTAGCTATGGGAGTATAAACATTCATGCTCTGAGGTACTCAGAGGAGAGACTCCAGAAAGAATGACCTGCCTTTATTGGGGAAACTGATTAGCAAATACAAGTGCACACTTGAAAGTCACTATCAATAGGAATATTGCTTGAGCCCATGGGATTCATAATATGATTAATTCTTTGTCACATACAGCTCTTAGCAAGAACTCAGTGTTCAACAAATGCTAATGGAGATGCTTGTTTTGTTTTTTTAAACTTTGCCATTTATTTCTGTAGTGAATATCAGTTGCTCTTTACAAAAATCTATCCTACATTTTCCTAAGCATCCATCATTTGATCTTTTACTTCATGAAATCCAGGCCTGGGGAGATGGCTCAGTCTAAAAAGTGATTCCTGACCAAGCATAGGGACCCGAGTTCAGATCCCCACATTAAAATTCAGGTGTGGTGGTATGTGCTTGTAACCCAAGTGTGGAGAAGGCAGAGACAGGGGTTACCTGAGGCTTCTTGGCCAGGCTGTGTAGTTTAATCAGTGAGCTCCGGGTCAAATGAGAAATCCTGTTTCAAAAAGTAAGGTAGGGGTTAGAGCAATGACTCAGTGATTAAAAGCACTGGCTGTTCTTTCAGAAGACCTGAGTGTGAATCCAGACACCCACATGGCAGCTAACAACCATCCATAACTCCAGTTCCAGAGGATCCAGCACCCTCTTCTGGGTGCATTTATATACTTGCAGACCATACACTCATACATATAAATTAAAAATAAACAAATCAAAACAAATTTTTTAAATGCAAGGTAGAAGCTATAACTGGTTACCAAAACAGTTTTCTACTAAAACCCAATTTCTTACATCAAAATTTATGGCTGTAAATACACAAATGCTACTGACACACCATTGCTTCAACAAAAGTTCTGCAGAACAGGGACTTGGATTTATATTAGGACTGGAAGGGATGAGATTGGGTCTTAAAATGAGAAGGGGAAGGAACAGCTTACTCCACCTCTGATAATTACTTTTTGCTTAGCCTTGGGAAACTTAATTTCAGACAGCCTCTACTTTCATCATGGTGATAATACTTATATGCTACTTCTCAAATGTTTTGTGAGGGTTAATTATTTACTGTTTACCAAGTCTTTGAACATCAAGAACAAAGGTTCAATGCTAAATTTATTACTCAGAATAGAATATATCGGGCAACTTCAATCTATTTCACCAGCAAGTCTTGGTGGGTTGCTTGAGAAAACAAAAACAAAAACACCTGAAAGTGTGAAAAAAAATGAACCTCTCAATGAACCTGCTTTGTTCTCTACCCTCTACTTTTTGATGAAATGTGTTTGACAGCTAAGCATAGCGGGAATGCATTTAAAAATAATTTCTAAAACATATCTTCAGAGCCAAAGCAATGTCAAGTTGATTTTCTCCCATACCTATTTTAACTGCTCCTTGAGTTCATGTAAATAATGGTTGTAAGACAAGGACTTCCTACCATAAGGAAAGGTTTATATAGTGTGTTTATTGCAAATAAGAACTTGGACAAATGTAAATTGCTTTGAGTATAGATTTAAATTAAGAAAAAAAATCAGTTAAAGAAGATTTTTCTAAGGGCTAATAACAAAAAGGATTTTCTAGCTACATTATAAATGGAAATTCATATTCATCTGTTTACTTTCTTATGCCCACCATTCACCTAAGCATTGAAATATGCAAACAATTCACAATGAATAGCATAGTTTGAACTGTTAAGAAAAATTTCTTCCATATTGGAAGGATTGTACAAGAGTATTCACAGCAAAAAAAAAAGAGTAAAACTACTAATTACCCATTCATTTATAGCTCTAAAAAATTAAACTATACAATGTATTAGATGCTGTGAGTCTCTGGCTACAGAGTGAACATCTTAAACACCCACAAGGAAAGTATAACCAAAGACTAAAATGATCAGTATATTTCTTTAAGAGTCCACGTGTATAGCTAAAGGCTACATAACAAGAAGTGATGCCAGACAGGAGATACTTTCTTTGAGTTGTTGGCCAAGGTGGCACAAGAGACTCCCAGACAGTAACCCAGCATAGAACTGGGAAAATGAACAGCAGACCCAATCTTATCTAAAGGAATGTTAGCAACTGATTGCTGCTAGATGAGCAACATTCTGGTCTTCCTAAAACAAGAGTTTCTAGATAGATTGCCAGAGTCAGTGGGTGGACTTGCACTGAGGAATGGCTGGGGACACTGACAACACAGTGGACGGTAACAAGGATGACAGAGTATATGGGCTCCAGTGGTGGGGGGTGGCATTTGGGATGTGGGTATAAAGATGAATAAGATTGTTTGGGATATTCTGTATGAAATACACACAAAAATCAATAAAAATTAATATTCGTTGTTGTGCAGGTAAATTCTGGACTGCTACTAGAAAATAAAATCAAATAAATATGGAAAAGTAATGTTACAACTTTACGTATGAAAATGAAGAACCCGTGAATCTGAAGTTGAATGACTAGATCAAATAAGTTCTCATTATACCAAATATGTCTGGATACATATAACTCCCCCCCCACTGATTCTAGTTAATTACATTCTAATGATTTAAAGTAACAAAAATATGACAGAACAAATTTACCAATTGCCAATTTAAAAGATGGCTATCTTAGTCCTAGGGGAACACAATGGGACCTCACCAAGTTATTCTGTACATTGAATTTAGTACACATGGTCCTTGTACAGAAGCTTCCAGAATTATCCCAACAACTGAATGGAATAGTGCCTTGTGACATCTATACTACCAGGAGATTTTAGTTCCAACTAAGGTCCGAGTCAACCTTAGAGTTTATGACAATTGTGGTTTGCCATTTATTTTTCCTGTTTTTTTTTTTTAATTGTGCCTGTCTGTTGGCATTCAATGGTTCTATTTCTCTCTATAGATTTTCATCTTCTGTTTCTTGGCATCATTGTAGAGTTTGAGTTGGCATCATTGCATGGAGTTCTTCCTTCCTCTTTCTTTCCCTCTAATAGTAATATGAAATAATGATTAGAAAAGGGTAAAAGATAAAGATGTGAAGTGAGGATATTCTGAAAAGGTGGAAGACTTCTGTATTTCTCTGTGAATTTACAACCTATAATTATAATAAAAATGACTCCTGACTAACCTGCATGAAGTCAATCATTCTAATTTTTAGTATATTTTAATACTCACGGTGCTTACTTCAAAAGGTACTGTCTTATTAAATTACTTGCTCAAAGAAAAAACTAAATGTAAAAACAGCAACTGATCCTTTTAATCCTAAAGTATTTGACATATAATGAATAAATATTAATTAAATGAATTGAGATTAACATAAATATAATTAATTGAAAAGGAAAGCTATCAACTCAGGTGGCAGTGCTGTATAGAAGGTATGAACCACGACAACAAATGTGGATACAGTCAATAATTCATATTCCCTATGTGTTCCTGAATATGTAAAAATAAAATCAGATATTTGAAAATACACAGCATTTTCATGAATTAATCTTAACTAATCATTTAAGGTATCCTTAGGTATATACATAAATAGAACAAATTACAAGTGTGTTAGGCTTTCTATCACTGAAAAATCACCTTTAAAAATCAGCTTAGATCAGGAAAGATTTATTTTGGCTCATGGGTTCAGAGATTTCAGTCCGTGGTTTCTTAGAATTAGTGTAGGCCTGTGGTAAATAGAGTCCATGGAGGCGAGCTTTCCACTGCATGGTGGTCAGTGAGTAGAGAGAGATAGATAGTGGTCAAAGGCATGGCCCCATCATATGCTTCAACCTCTACCTCTGAAAATCTCCATCATTTCCAAATAATGCTTCCACATTATGAATCGACTATCAATGGCTTAAGCTGATAAGTAGGTCAGAGCTCTCATTACCTACTCACATCTCAATGGCTGGATCCACAGTTTGAAACCAAGCCTTAACACATTAACTTCTTTTGGGGGCAGTTCATACCTAATCAAAACATTCTACCCTTACACCCCACCCTCTCCATAAAGGCTCAAGTTCACCTTATATGGAAAAATACATTCATTCCAACTGTAAGCATTCCCAAAATGTTAACAAAATCATTCTTTCAAGAGTCTGAATACAAAGTCTCTTCTGAGATTCAAGGCAAATTCTTATCCATGAGACTCTTTATAATCCAAGAGAAAATTTACATAACTGTCCTGTACAGTGGTGAAAGAGGCATATGACAAACATTCCCATTCCAAAAAGGAAGAATGGGGTTATAGAAAGGAAAAAGGGGACCAACATTTTGTACTTTGTCTGGCATGTTGTGGAATGTGAGCTCAGATGAATTTGTAAACCCTACCACTAGACCCTTGCTGGTTGTAGCCCATGTGGCCTCTCTCCTGGGCTGGCTCTGGTCACTACCTACAACTTTTCTTAACAGAAGTTCCAAGTTCCTGGCACCTCTAACTTCTAAGTTCTTCACTGAGTCTTTGGCTTCTCTCTCACTCCATGTATCATCAAAGAACCAAGGCCACAACATTTTGTAAAGTCCCTTCATTTTTGTTGAACTATGACATTCAAGAAACTAAAGTAATAACTAAATTATGGTTTCCAGAAATAAAGCAACTTCTTTCTCTAGATTCTTGCTCTCCTCATCCACCTTATTGACTCCCAGTAATGACTGGCTAGGAGAGATATTTATTGATCACCTGACTATTTTGACTTACCACTCCTAAGTGAGTTGGCCCTAACAAAGGCAAACTGTAGATCAAAAAATTATATTTTCAATCTCCTTTCTACCACCCTTCCTGTGAAACCTATAAGAGAGGACCTCACTCAACCATGTGGAGCTGAATGTCTCCCAGATGCCCAGTCATGCTACTGTGTGTCTTTGGCATTAGTAATTCTTTCAATAAATCTCTTGCCCAAAAGAATAACCCAATCCAGTGTCCCCTTGAACTCTAAACCCCAAACCTTTTAGCACCCCATCAGGGGATGCCTGTATGGAATTGGACCTGTTATATACTGCTGGCCTCTCAGATTATCCTCTGATATATGTTTGTAATCCTCCAAGAACTCAGAACTCTTTCATTCTATGTATCTGGAAAAATCAGCATCTCATGGATGATGATGAAATATATGCTATTTAAGGAAATGGCCATTCCTCATTGGACCACAGTTCTTGATCACTGGGAAAAGACCATTCAGACTCAAAAAGTTCTGAATCAGCTGAATCTGTATAGCAGGCCAGGACAGCACTTCCTGTGACAGTTTTGAGAATGTTATCCTAACTGGAAGAGGATGGGAGCTTTTACAGTTTTATTAGAATATTAAAGAAAAAGCCTCAGGGCTGGCAAGCTGGTGATCTTGGCAGGTGCCTTGAGGGGGAGACCTGAGCAGAAAGGGAAAGAAAGCCAGGAAGCCATGCAGGTCCTACAGGTTTAGAACCTGCAGGGAGGTCAGACATGTGGCTGGCTGGCAGCCACATGGCTAGGAGAAGGAAGCTTTACAAAAAGTAAAGAAATACAAGATACTAGGGCAGCCCAAAGCCTTAAAGAAAGGATTTTAGAAAAGGGGTATGAAGAAGAAAAGGAGAGATTATGCTTTTCTGTTCAGAAATGCAGGAAGATTTACAGAGACTTACATGTCTATGGGTGGAGAAGCTCTGCACTAGGAGGCAGGAAAAAAATCACTATTTCATTAATGCACTAGGTATTCCACCCATCCATTTAGCATAACTTAAGGTGAATCTGCCTTCCTAGGGGTGGTCCTATGACCAGGTGATTGACCAGTGAAACTGGAAATGTGTATCTTCCAACAGATAGACTAGAGATTTCATAGTCTTGACCAGTTAAAGTTATGGGACTATTTGCTACTCTAACACCAGGATTATAGGGGTGTGTTCCTCAGATCTTCCTGGAACTTCTGGCCCCAGTTCAGGGTAGGGCCTGGGACCTCACCAAGATGTCTTACACAAAATGGAGGAGCTCGGGTTATTACAGTAGCAGCATCTCAGTGTCTTGGCAGTTGAACACATGTGAAACAAATCTTAGGGTAACAATTTCCTAGGTGCCACAGGGTGAGCAGATTGCCCAGGTTGCACTGTCTTCTCAAAGGAAAGCCTTTCCCAGGATCATACAACTTAAAGCCTGTAGCCTAGGAAAGGAAGGGTTTAGCCAATTCCTGACATATCCTCAAGGTATCTTTCCTATTGTCCTGCAATTAAGTACTTGATTTTTTTTTATTGTAGCTAATTTCTTTAACTATCACACTCTCCTTGCCCACCACTTTCATGGTTTTCAAATCTTTTGGCTTTGTTTTGCTTGTTATATCACTACAAATATGGCTTTAAAAGTCATCTAGAGTCACATCACAGCCAGAATACTGAACTGCTTGGAAGCTTCCTCTGTTCAAAGACTGCCACTTTCACATTCAGCCTTAGACTATGGACAGAAACAATGCAACATGGATAAAATTCATGTTCCTGAAATTGGAAGAGCATAACCTTTCCTATCTGCCTTCCTATTGGTCTTCTGAGAGATCATCAGAATCACCTACTAAGTTCTGCTCACAGCATTCTAGCATATCTCTAGCACATGCCATCAAACTCCTGCAGACGAATTACAAAGGATCTGAGCCACATTTTCAGCTAGTCATAGGAGCATTCCCAATTTTTGATCCCAATTTTCTGTTAGACTTGCTATTTCTATGCCAAATACATGAGAAAATTAGGTCATGGGATAAACTTATTCTGTTGTATGGTTTTCTGTTTCAGATCAAGGTCTTGTGGCCCATTTCTCATGGTCAGTGGGCTGAGTATCATGGAACAGAGCTGTTTACTTCAGAGTGGCAAAAATGATAGATACAGTGAGAGAGAGAATGAGAGAAGGAGAGAAAGAGAGGAAGAAGGGGGAGGAAGAGAAGGACATATAGCTTTAAATGACCAACTTCCTCCAACAAGGTCCCATCTCTAGGCTTCCACTGCCTTCCAATAATCCACCAGTATTTTGTCAGGTGTGTGTTTGTGATCCAACACTCTCTCAATGGCATCTGCAATATGTGATGGAATGATATGAGCTCCATCAAGCCTTTAACATGAGCTCTTTGGAGGATATTTCATACCCAAACTAGAGCAACAAACTCTTCTAATTATATGTTCCACCTTGGTAGACTAGACCAAAGTGCACTCACAGATTCTCTCTCTTTTTTATAATCTAGTATACATTGCTCTCTTTCTCAGAGACTGTGTTTTCTCACATGTAGTGATACAAGGGAAAGCAAGGTTGGTCCCTTTTCAGGGTTATTAGCCTCATTCGTATAAGAACTTCAGAATGGGTTCAAATGGAAGCTTTAGGACAATTTTATTAAAAGTTTAAAGAAAACTCCTCAGAGCAGTCAAATTGTATCTCTTATCAGCTTCCCCAAGGAGGAGAATGGAGGGGAGACAGAAATAAGTCATAAAGCTTATTTAGAGCCAGCATGGAAGTCAGACACATGACAGAATAACAGGCACATGCTAGAAAGTTTTCAAGGAAGAATAAGAAAGTCCAAAATGTTGTCTGGCAGCCCAGAGCATTAGGGAAACTGTGCTGAGAAGAGCAGTACAAAGAATAAAAGGAGAGGTTATGCTTTTCAAATTCAGAAAAGTAGTAGACTTACAGTGAGCTACATGCTTGTGTCTGGTCTACAAGCATTGTGTACTAGAGGGCAGGGTTTCTGGGCAGGAAAGGCTCACCATCTTTTAATGCTGTAGGCATTCCAGCTGTCTGTTTGCATGACTTAACATGAACTTATCTTCCTAAGGGCAGTCCTGTGTCCAGGTGATTAATGAGCAAAACAGGAAGGTTAAAGTTCCACCCAGGTCAGATCCTTGTCTTCTTGACCAGTTTTCTCTAAAGGGACTTTTTGCTACTGTAGCACAGATACATTTAAGTGGCTCCAGACATCTATTGGAGCCACTGTTCTGATTCTACCTGCTCAGTCCTTTGTCTGACTCTACTTCAATCTTTCAATTACTAGGAGGAGAAAATCTCTGCCTCCTCTTTCATCTGATCTTGGTAGCTAGACAAGGTCGGACATGGCTAATTTTGGAAAATTGATGTCTTTGAATATTTTGATAATTTCACCAGACATTTAGTTTCTCTTTCTCTTCTCTCTCTCTCTCTCTCTCTCTCTCTCTCTCTCTCTCTCTCTGGATTCATTCTCCACACCCCTCACCATCTCTTTCTTCTCCTTTTTTCCTCTCTCTCTCAGACAGGGTCTTGCTATGTAGAACAGGCTGGCCTTGAACTTGGAATCCTCCTGCCTCCCTTTCCTGAGGGTTGAGCTGGGATAATGTGTGTGCAGCACCATGGACAACTTCTATTTCATTTAACTAAAGTGTAGTCTTTGCAATTAAGTTCCAGCACATGAGCATTTTCATATTTATTTCCACCATGAGAGTGGGTAGTTTTTCTGAAAGTTGCTTGTGAGATCCAGACTAACAGAGGCTAAATGAGAAGATCTTCCTATTGGTGGCCTGTTGACAGTGGCTTCCTCACTTTGTGCCCATTTCCTGTGCTTTTCTATCCAATATTCCACTGATTTTAGTGATTTTCATTTTGGAAGTTTTTTTTCATACCAATTAGTCATTCTCATGAAAGAACACAAGAAAGTAATATACAGAATACTGTGCATGTTTTGTAGAGTGGCTCTTTGAACTGTTTTTGGTCTCATTGACTATAATTATAACTACACACTGAACCATAGACACAATGATGCCATGTATAGTATATTTCTACTGTTAAAGCAGTCATAAAACATCTTCCAATTTACTTGTTTTTAGTTTACAAAGTTCTTTAATTTATACTATTTCATTTGCTCTCAATAACCATTCAGGTTTAATATTCTCAACATTATAATGATAGCAATGAGGAAAAGTTCGAAGCTCCTAACTGCTCATTTAGTAAGAAGGAGAATGTTCACAGTAGCACCAATATTTGTAATGATACTTTACTAAGTCCTTACTATGTGCCAGTTCCACAATACATATACGAAAATGTTTATTATTGGCTATATTTTATGATAGAATAAATGAAGTTCTTAAAGTATAAGATCATGGCAATGTAAATTCATAGAACTTGACTCAGCAGTATGTTTCTGAAATGGTATCGCATTGATTCAAACATAGGTTTTCAGACTTATATCTTCACAGTTTACACCATACTGTTCTCTATTTGTGTTTGTACTACAGACATTAGATGATGTCTTGAGTGGGCTCTGAGTCATCTCTGCCAAATAAGTCCTTAAGGTCTCTGAAAGTCGAAACTGACATACTTACCTTCGTATTGTTACAGATCTTAAATTATTATTAATAGTATTAACAAGTGTAAGTCCAGGGATTTTTGAGAAAATCCAGTGGCAAAAGTAAAGATCGTTTTATGTAACAGATAAAAATAAAGATATGGTAATAATGAAGTGGTGGCTAATGCATTATCATACAATGGATTCTGTGATGGTTAATTTTATACATCCACTTGAACTCGCCAAAGGATGCTCAGAAACCTTGTCAGTCATTATTCTGGATGGGTCTGTGAGGATTTTTTTGGTGGAGATTAACATTGGAATCAGCAGACTAAGTAAAGCAGATTGTTCTCCCCAACGTGAGTGACTCTAATCTAATCAGTTTGAATGAAAGAAAAAAAATCTATCTGTTCTGCAGGCAAGAAGCTCATCCTGCTTGACTGTATCAGCTAGGACATGCACAGGAAGATTACCTCTTCTTGGAGCCGGAGCTTGTCACCGCTCAGATTGGAACTACCCCATGGCTCTCCTGGATCTCCGGATTTCTGACTGAATATCTGAAAATTCCTTCAGCTTTTGGAGTTGCTTCAGCAACTGTAGTTTCTCTGGGAAATCCTAACTCAAGCTGTGTTGAATCAAGGCATTAATCAAGTGTAGTAATTGTTCAAATTTGCCGTCAAAAATTTGCCTTGGGTTTACACTGTGTGTAAGACTTGTATTAGCATCTGGAGAAACAAACACGTAGACAATATCTTTCCTACTCCCAGAGGATATTATGAGCCCACCAATATACACATAACATACAAACAGTAACGTATCCTGAATGCCAAATAAATAAAAACTGTAGGAAATGCTATTTGAATGCTGAAGGGATGTTCTTTGCTTCCTAGACAGTGTCGCCATCCATCCCAGTTTAGCAGGAACAGTTGGATATGCCTGCTGTCTCAACTCTATTATTTATAGCACAGTCTCACTCTCAACAGTGCTCCAGTTAGACAATAAACTATAAGGTCACCTTACTCACAAATGGGGAGAGAGGAAAGGTTTCTTTCTAAGGTGAGTTGTGGGCCAAGCCTTAAAGGAAGTAACAGACATGAATCACAGATAATGGCATTTTGAAATGGGTCTTTTATCATCCATATAAATTCTCAGTCACAGGTTGCTTCAATCCTACTGCCTACCTTTATTCTGGAGAGTCCTGGGAGAAAATAAGACATTATCTAAGGAGGGAACAAAATGTCTCACTGACATGATGCCTCAATTTTCCTTCTCCAGAGAACGGCAGTTCGAGTTCAACATTCCTGTGCCAGCATGTGTAGTAGGGAGGCAGGTGGTGTCTTAAGCACCTTTGTTGGTACAGTTGCTGAAGCAATAACTAGTTAGGAATTAATATTAACTGGAGTAAATTAGGTAAAAAGTCATGTATTTAACTTTCATTCACTCAAAATAATTGCTTGCTAGATTAAAATTGGCTCACATTTGAAAAGATAATGTAAAAATGTCTTTTGTGGACCCATTTGAATGCTTATCAACACAGATGGGAAGAGGAATCATTTGGGGAATGCTAATATAGCATTTAAGTATTTTTGCATGAAAGGCATGCTCAACTCTGCAAAACAATATAAAGATACAACCTCTGACAATCATTCCTTCTGCTGGAACTGGCTTCTCCACTAGGGTTCAACAAGACCAGAATTTTTAAAGTTAAAGAGAAGCCAAGATAATATATACTATTTTTCATGTAGGAAATAAGTACATTGCAATATTTATGAGTAATTTTTTATAAACTGTAAGTTAAAAATTTGTTTTAAAGGGTCTGTGATGTAGCTCAGTTTGTAGAGTGCTTTCATGCATGCACGAAGCCCTGGGTTCCATCCCCAGCACTATATAAGCCCTGCATGGTGGTGCACACCTATAATCCTAGCATTCTGGAGGTGGAGACATGAGGATTGGAAGGGCCAGGCTATCCTTAGCTACCTCATTGTTTGACGTCAGTCTGAGATACATGAGACTCTGTCTCAACCAAAAAAGTTTATGTTTTATTATTTCATAATAAAGGGCAAAACCATCTTCAGCTCAATGGAACCTGAGTGTGAAAACTTTGAGAACAGTTGTTTTGCCAGGTCATCTTGATACCTCTTACATATAATACTCCATGTGTGTGTGTGCCAGTGGTGGGTGGGGTGAGGGTGGTATATGTGTATGTGAGTTCTGGTGCTCGCAGAGTCCAGAGCTTGACCTGTCTTTCAAGGAGAATATAGGCTACTAATTTGAACTTAGAGAAATCACATAGCATGTTTTATTGACAGTGAGTAAGAAGTACTGGTTATAGGTGCAGTTCTAAGATACTATGTGATCTTAAGCAACTCATTTGACCACTATGAATATCAGTGTGTTCATCTACAATGTATTAGTATGACTGAAGGTTATTCTAACAATATTTATATCTTTTGCAAGTTATATGCTCCGAGAATTTCAAGAATTTGGGTAATGAGTGAGCAACAGGTAAGCAGTATGTGTCACGTCATTTAGGAACACAGAGTAGAAGAAAATGAAGTGACAATGAAGTGAAGATGACAACTCACTTTAAATTCTTCAGAAAAGAATGGAATGGAACTTCCACATTAAGAGTTTCCTAGTTCAAGATATTTATTTGCTAAAAATTCTGGAATAAGATGAGAAGATTTTATCTAAGAGCAAATATAACTAAAACCTTGAGCCAAACCCTAGAATAAAATATAAAGCTCCTGCTTGAACATGATCAGCACCACACCCATTCTCATCCTACATCTCCTCTGTATCACATAGTCAAGTTTAAAATCAATGAGGACAAGATGA
>NW_008341889.1:2596040-2618347 GCF_000622305.1 Nannospalax galili | reverse complement strand
TTATTATCTATCTATCTATCTATCTATCTATCTATCTATCTATCCTCCATCTATCTATCTATCTATCTATCATCATCATCATCATCATCTATCTTTCTATCTATCTATCATCATCATCTATCATCTATCTATCTATCTATCTATCTATCTATCTATCTATCTATCTATCTATCATCTATCTAATCTATCGTCTTCTATCATCTATCATTTATCTATCTTTCTATCATCTATCATCTTCTTATCGTGTGTGTGTGTGTGTGTGTGTGTGTGTGTGTTTGCATCATTTTTTACTGAAAAGCCTCTTGACTTTGGGCAGATATGATACTATAACTTAATAATATAATATTTTATTAATATTTGATAATTTCATGCATGTATGCAATGCATTTTGATCATATTCACTCCTAGTCTTCTTCCTAGCTCCTCCCAGATCCACCCCTAACCTTCCACCCTCTCCCAACTTCATGCCTTCTTTTTCTAAGAAATATGACTTACCCAGTCCAATTTATGTTACCCGTATGTTCATGAGAATGAGTCCATCCGTGGAGCATGGTTGACCTATCAGGGTCCATAGCTTTAAAGAAAACTGACTTTCCCTTTCTCAGAAACCATCAGCTCTCAGTAGCTCCTCAGGTAGGGGAGGGAGCTCCTGAGCCCCTCCTGCATCCATGCTTATGATAATATCAAAAGTAGAGGTGGGATTGCAAACATTGGGAACGATATGTTTCTACTGAAACACAATTTTCACAGAAAACAATCCTGCAAGAACAAATTTAAACTTTTCAGAGAATCCAAGAAAAATTTTATGTCTCCCAGAACAAAAGCCCAGAACAAAGGTACTGTTTTTAATTGGAACATCTCAACACATTTGACAAATGATTTTGAAAAAAAAAATTACATCAGGTGGTTGTTTCCAAAGCCAAGTCTTCTCTCCTTCAGCTGTCTGACTTACTGAACTGCTATAAAATTTATGAGCATTTCAGCAAAAAGATTGATATTCCCAGTAAGATGTTTAGATGCATAGTGGGGCAAAGGCCAATAAATAGGTGACTAGAAAAATTATTGAGCAAGAATAATATCTAAATTGAACCTTAGAAAATGGTATGTGACAATTTTGTTCACTTCATTTTTTTAACAGAAAAATTCACTTTTAATACAATTGACACTAAGATGCACATGTGTTTCTAATCTCTATATATCTGATTATTACTAGTCACAGTTGGTTGTTTTCTGAGCTCCTTGGCATCTGAGCATGGATATAAAGTCATCAGGTAGATTTCAATGGTAATGTTTTTCACATCTACTAATTATTAAGGAGCAAAGTAAATATGTTAGGATGATTTGTTAGCACTTTGACTAGCCTGACAAAAGAAGAGAGAGAAAAATGAAACAAAGCAAAATAACAAATAATTAGATTACTATAATTTTCTTTTATTGTGTGTCCTTGTCTGGTTTTGGTATCAGAGAAACACTGGCTTCCTAAAAAGAATTTTGAAGCATTCCTTCATTTTTCTATTTGACAGAATGATTTGAGTGGTATTGGTGCACTTCTTTACAGGTCTGAGAATTTTGAAGTGACTCCATGTGGTCCTGATTTGTTGTTTTCATTTGGAAGACTATTTATGATTGTTTCATCTCATTGCTGGTCATAGGTCTCGTTTGACTTTATCTTCATTTAATTTTTGCAGGTCATCTAGGAATTCAATCACATTGTCATATTTTACAGTGTAGTGGAATGTAGGACATCAAGGCCTCGCTTCATGATTTTCTGAATTTCATTGGTATCTGCTGTGACGTCTCCCTTCTAATCTCTAGTTTTATTAATTTGGGGCTTCTTTCTTTTTTTGGGGGGGGGGTTAATTTGACTAGGTGTCAATCTTGTTTAACTTATCAAAGGATCAACTTTTTGTTTCATTGATTTCTGCTCTGATTTAACTATTTCTATCCAACCGCTGTTTTGGGTGAGGTTTATTCTTATTTGTTCAAGGCCTTAACATGCATCATCAAGTTGTTCTTTTTTGGGTTCTTTCCAATTTTTAGCAACTATAATAATACAGGGGTTTATAACACCATATGCCTCCCTGCTGAACTGCTAGTGTGTGTGTGTGTGTGTGCGTGTGTGTGTGTGTGTGTGTGAATTGTATTTGGGCATGCATACACCATGGCAGCAGCATATATGTAGAGGTTCAAGTACAACTTTCAAGAGTTGGTTCTCTCCAACCAAGAGTAAGCCAAAATATACCCATCCTGATGTTCCTTTTCCTGTATTTTGTCACAGTCATGAGAAAAATAACTAATAGTGAAAGGGCAGAAAGACAACACAGGCCTTACCAATATCCCTACCATCTTGCAGCAACTGGCAAGATAGAATGGTCGAATGACCCTTTTAACACTGATCCAATGCCAATTAGGTGGCAATAGCATGGAGGGCTGGGCAAGGTTCTCAAAAGGCAGTCTGTGCTCTGAATCACTACCCAGTCTATTGTACTCTTTCTTCCATGGGAAGAATTTATGGGCTCAGGAGTTGAGAAGTGAAAATGAGAATGATACCACTCACCATCAATCTTAGTGACTCACTATCAAACTTTGTTTTTCATGACTTTGCCTTCTCATCACTTAGTAGTTTTGGTTCCAGAGTGCAGTATGTTTCTGCAGGAGGCACAACAAAGATTCCACTGAACTTTAAGCTAAGGCTTCCCCATGACCATTTTGGGTTCATGAAGCTCTTGGGTCAAGAGATTAAGAAAGAAGTTATAACATTTGAAGGAATGCGTAATTCAGATTATCAAGGGGAAAGTGGATGGCTTCTCCATGACAGAAATAAAGAAGAATTTTTTGGAGCACCAGAGATCTTCTAGTTTATCTCTTCGCTTTACTATGCCTTGTTGCTAAGGTGAATAGGAGCTGACAACAGCCCAATCTGTGCAGGATGAAAAAAGGTCAGATTCTTCAGGAATGAAGGTATGGGGAACCGAGACTGGTAAGGTGCTTGCTAACAATGGAGGAAATACAGAATGGGTAGTAAAGGTAGTTGTAAACACCATCTAAGCCAAGGCCACATGTACCAGCTACAGAAATGAGTACTGAATTGTTAGGAGTGTTTCCTCTCCATTTTGTTAAGAAAATTTTTGTGCATAGATACATACATACATACACACACACATGCACACACACAAAATGTGTGTTTGTGTTTTCTTTCTCCTTTGCTTATTGTGTATAACATTAATTGAGATACTACCAGTAGTTAAGTGGTAACTTTATTATCATATTTTAATTTATGGGGTGCTAAAAGGCTAAGTATTCCTCAAGAGGCTTTCCCATATATTCTAGGGGAAGAAGATTGTGTTTTCAGTTGTATATGGAATAGATATATCTTGTTAGAAGAAATTATGCCCTTATAATTGTCATCATTTGAAAATTAAATATGATATACAGAAAAGTGGTTGTGTGTCAAGTTAATAAGGGGTGAAATTATGATGGTTATCTTTTTTTTATGTGAATGCATGTATTACCTGCACATTCGCCATGTTGTGCAATGCCCACGGAGGATGGAAGAGGATGTCAGATACCTTGGAACTGGAGTTACGGACAATTGCTAGCTGCCATGTGGGTGCTGGGATTTGAACCTGGGTCTTCTCCAAGAATAGTCAGTGTTCTTAACTGCTGAGCCATCTCTCCAGCCCCGTGATGGTTATTCTTGATTATTGACTTTATTGGACTGGAATCAATAGAGATATATCTATGGGTGTGTCTGTGAGGGTATTTCCCATCTATTCTAGAGGAAGAAGAGTGTGTTTTCAGTTGTATATGGAATAGTTATATCTTGTCAGAAGAAATTATGCCCTTATTATTGACTTCATTTGCAAATTAAATATGACATACAGAAAAGTGGTCTCTCCAGCTCCATGATGGTTATTCTTGATCATTGACTTTATTGGACTGAGATCAATTTAAAGACATGCCTATGGGCATGTCTGTGAGGGCATTTTAAGAAATATTAACTTAGGGGAGAAGACCCTCCCACAGAGGGGCCAGCACCTTCCAGCAGCAGTCCAGATATAAATAGTTTGAGGCAAAAGCCATGCTGCTTGTACCCCTGCCTTCACTTCCTGCTGCTGAGTGAGTCTGACCCATAGGTGTTGCCGCTGAAGCCTTCCTGTCTTCAGAATTCAGCCTCTTGAGGCTTCCAACATGAACTGAAGACCAGTTTGGTGGGAATCCTCCAGGTCTTCAGTGCCAGATTGGTACTGCTGCAGTGTACAGTGTCATGACTGGAAATTCCTGGGTTCTCAGCCTCTCCTGCATGCAGACAGCCCTTGTTAGACCACCCAGCATCTGCCTTGCAAGCCTGTGTAATAAATCTCTTTTTGTAATATGTATTCATTCTATCAATTCTATTTCTCAAGAGAACCTTTGAAAATATAACACACTGTCTGTCTTTTTAATAAAGTTATAATAATAAACATTGAATTTATTTCTTGGCACTGTGGTTTGAGCCTAGGAATTTCTGCTTGCTAAGCAATGCTTGTACCAAGGAATTGCAACCTTTATAAAAAAAAATACTTCTAAATATGAACTTGTAATGAAATGCATAGAACCTCGAAGCTCAGCTTAATTATAGTGTACAACTTGCAAGTAGAGTAAACATCTCCATTCTCAATATCACTTTACATTTGATGTCAGATTACAGTTGCCACATTTGGCTTTTCATTATATGGAAAAAACACTACAAATATTTGTGACTATCCTAAAGAAATTACAAAATACTTATTAGACCTCAGTAGATGAACTTGCACTGAGGGACGAGAGACATCTGGGGACACCAAGTTGACATGATGGACCTTAAGACAAATGACAGAATGCATGATTCCAGTGGTGGGGGAATGAGAGGGTGTCAGTAGGGAGGGGGTATAAAAAGATGATTAAGCTTTATTAGGATTTTCTGTGTGAAATACACAAAAATCAATAAAAAGAAATTGTGAAATACTTAAGTATATAATTTAAAAACAAATGATGGATTATTTCTTAGTTTTTAGAAAACTACTTTATTTGATAAAATGGATGACTACACATACTTCTTTAATAATATTTTCTCAATTAGAATGGAATGTTTGTCTACAGATACCAGATCATCAGACAGTGAAAATAAGGGCAGAAGGTCTTACAGCACTAAGATTTACAGAAAATTTCAAGAACCATACAAACTCAATCAGATAAAAACCCAGCATGGAACTGGGGAAATGAATGAGCAGCAGGCCCCAATCTTAACTGAGGAACTACTGCCAGGTGATTACTGCTGGGTGAGGGAGAGTTGATCTTTGAGGGAGAGACTCTAGGTAGGCTGACTAGATCCTAGTGGATGAACTAGCTCTGAGGGATGTTTGGGTATACTAACTTGACCCAATAGGGCTTAATGTATATGACAGGATGCATGAAATCCAGTGGGGGGTTGGTAATAGAGGTGTGAGGATGGGGGAAGGGTTGGTTACAAAGATGTGACTAAGATGTTTTGTATGAAGGGCACAAAAATTCAATAAAAATACATTAGAAAAAAATAAAAAGGAAAAGGGTTATAAGAAAGGTTATCAATAGATCTTTATTAAATGTTCACTTTCTATAAACAACAAAGTGCTGTACAATGTAAAACAATGAATAGAGAATAATTTTTTAAACAATTTTAACATGTAATAAAGGAAGAACTTCAAGGTATTTAAAAATCAGTTCAAGAATTATAAAAATAATTAATCTAAGGAGAAGGAAATACAAATATTTTTAGAAATTTTGAGTGTAATTTGACTGAATACCGTTAAGGGTGGTAGATTTTATAGATAAATGCTGGTCTCTGAAATTCATCTTAACATGATCAGAATGTGCCTCAGAAGGTGACTGTATGCAGAAAGACTTTAAAGGGTTCATTTCAGTAAAATGAGATAATGTGACTCTGTACCATTGTGACCAATTTCCTTAGAAGATGGGATTAGGATAAAAACAGACATAGAGGAAATGATTTGTGTAGATATAGGATGAGAAAGAGTTCTCTATAGCTAAACTGCAAGGCATCAAGAGAAACCAATCTTGCTCATCCCATGATCATAGACTTCTAGCATCCAGAACTGTGATAAAATCAGTTCTTATTTTTTAGGCCACACATCTCTTATATGTTGTTAAGATTGGCTAGCAAAATCATAGAGCAAGTAAAATAATAGAGCAAACAAGAGGAAACATAGGCCAACAAGCTTAACATGAGTTGTAACTATTCTTCAGTATTTAACCAGAATAAAAGGCTTCACAGAAGATGCAGTAGAATGAGAGGGATGGGATAGGGTGTGTGTTTACATTAGCTAAAGATAACATCTGATGTGGAGATAGGATGCTAACTTGCATTCAAAGCAGTTAACCTTATCTTGACATTCTGGTCTGAGTAACTGAAAAAGGAACAAATGACAGCAAATATAAAAGAGAATAGGAGTGGGGAGAATTGTACTCCACTGGGGAAGTAAATTAGTGCAGTCACTATTGATATTTTAAGACCTAACTATACTACACTCTTTTTTTTTTTTGAGACATGGTCTTACTATATAGCCTGCATGGCCTAGGGTTCACTATGTAGACAAGGCTTGCCTCAAACATGCAGGTATCTGTCTGCCTCTGCCTGCAAAGTGCTAAGATTAAAAGCATGTACCACCAAACCCAGACTATAACTCCTTATTTTAAATACTCAAGATATCCTGAATCAATATACCACAGAGATATTTGTACATCCATGTCTATTGCAGCCCTGTTCACAATAGCCAAGTTATAGAATCAACTTAGATCCCTATTAATAGAGGAATGAAGGAAAAAGTGTGCTATATTTATATAACAGAGCTTTGTTCGGTCATAGAGAAGGGTTATGTTATCTTTAGAGAACTAGAACTGGACATCAGGATGCTAAGGAAATGTGCCAGACTCAGAAAGACAAACAACATGTATTTTTCTCATATATAGAATCCAGAGAGAAATGCATATCAATAATAATAAGGCAAAATAGAAGCAGGGCTATTTGTTGGGGGTAAGGGGACCAACCAGCAGGAGCAGGGAAGGTG
Organism: Nannospalax galili; assembly: GCF_000622305.1. Lineage (NCBI taxonomy): Eukaryota > Metazoa > Chordata > Mammalia > Rodentia > Spalacidae > Nannospalax > Nannospalax galili. Next base: position 2,611,262 of record NW_008341889.1, on the reverse strand, counting down.
AGCAAGCGAGGGCAATGGAGGTTAATAGAATGATTTTAAACTATGCAAATGTCCTAATGAAACTCACTATTCTGTATGTGAATAAAAATAATAGTACTTTATCCTGTAGAAGAAAATTAACACAATTTAATCTTATTTAAGCCTTTATCCATTGTTTCTTAGTGATATGAACACATTAAAGCCTCGATTTTTTAACTCTCTTTAGCTGAATATTGCACATTTTGAAATATGCATGAATAGTTGATTTTATTTCTTTTGGAATTCAGACTTCCCATGCTCTTTAAATTAAAGCATGTCAGGAGATACACAATTACAATATGATTGTATGGAAATTGCTGATGGTGTTGCTAAATATGAATTATTTTTTCTTAGAATTCATTGGAGTCAAAAAATGTATTGCTATCTTGAATTTTTCTAACTAAATATCTCCAAGTTTAAAAAAATCTATTAACAAAAACTTTATACATTGAAGGATAAAAGAATATATTAATAGATATTCTTAAATCATTTTATAATTATAGATGTTATAATTTTGGCACTTAGCTTGACAATTTTTTTTCATTATGCAAGGATTCCTAAAAATTACATTTCTTGATTTAGTAATACTTAACTTGTATATTCAAAGCCTTGCTATTGAGTTCAACAGTTATATTGCCTAAACTAAATTCCTATGTTCTATGGTGATTTGTTCAATTTCAAAGTCACCAAATTTATAAAAAAACCAGAGATATAAATATAAAAATGCCATGTAAGATAATATTCTCTCCCATATAGAATATAGGAATCTTTTTATCTATCTAACAGAAAAATAATCTTTCAATCTTCAGTAGAAAATTTTACAAAAATAGATTTTTCACTATATCACAATTTGTCTATTGAATGCTTCAAAGTACTAAATTGTATCATCAACATTTTGTGAAAGGTTCCCGATATTAATGTGACATGTTTGTGATTGTATTACCAGAGTCTATTCCTGGGACATAGTGCAATTAAATCAAATTTATTGGTATTGACCTGACCTGAGATTACCTGTCCACACAGTTGTTCAGTTTCATACTCTGGAGCAAAGTTTAGCGTTTTGTTTTCTGCAAGAGCTCCAGGGCTGCCTGAAAGGACCAGAGCTTCTGTTGTGTTCTTAAATAGCCTTGAATAACTTATTAACTCATGTTCTATTAGGACATGTTCTGATCCAGTGTTAGTTCCAATCTTAAAGGTGTTCAGACTAAGTCCTGACAGATTGCTTTGTTCTGTTCATTTCAAACACAATGTTTGGGTACCTTCCAGGTCGCCAGCCCTTGTGATTTGTGACTTTTACAAAGCACGTTGAATGCCAATATGCTCCTGGCTCAAATCTTTTTAAACTTTCTGGAGGATAATAACTGATTAGTATGAATATTTAAATTGAGGCCTTTGAAGAAATATCTGGGACAAGTAAATGATATACTATTGAATTGATAAACAAGTCAGAATGGTGATGAATCAGTAGTCAGGGGAAGAAGTCAAGTCACTGAAGGAAAAAGGACAGCTGATATACAATTTTCAGTACATGAATAGCAACTGTGATTAAGCATGTTTTTTCTAAGACTAAAGATCCAAAGAGTTTACTCAAACAGCCTTGGAAATTATGCTATACAGAAAAATGTGTACTAGATGGCAGTGTAAGTATCCTTTTCAGTTATGTCTCAGTGTGCTGTTTGGGTTCCATTCCAAAAGCAGGGGAGGGAAAATATTCTTTATTATTTTGCCAAATAAATGTTTTTTTCACTATTGCAGTGATATAATGTGTAAGCAATGAGTTGGGATTGAAGTTTAGAATGTCATAATGCATTTTTTTTCTGGCATCTCATCTACCACTATAACTGCATCTAGATGGAAATACTACCATTAACACAAAAAGGATTGTGCTTGTTGGATTTTCTGTACTTGTTCTTTATAGAATGCATCATTATTTATCTATCTTCAGCCATTTAAGTACAACAATAATGAATCAAAAGGAGAGGAATCACATGAAGCAATTTTATAATTTTTCACAAGCATTAGGGTACAGCACAAGGCATTCAACAGCTAGGTGTGGCTGTTGGTATCTTTGTTATCTGTGTGGATGTCTGCTGTCCTCACAGCTAGAACACTTTCTGCTTACCTTCCTTCTATTCTCAAAATTGGTACAGATCTTTCACTTTCATTTTCTTTCTGTATTTACCTTCCTTTCTATGTTTTATTTCTTTCTTTCTGAATTATATACTTAAATAAAAAGCCAAAATCACAATTTTTGGATTTTACTTTACCATTACTAGATTTGATGATGACTTTGCTTCTTATTTTTTGTTAAAGAAGGTGAAGGATTATTTTCTCAAGTGGAATCCAAGTTACCTATAGTAAGTTCTGGAGCCTTAGACAGTTGAGCTGCAGTCTCTAAGCTCATCCGAAGCGTATGACCACAGCACAACAACATCATAATACAAATTACAGGACTTAAAGTACTGCAAACAGTAGAGCATGCCTGAAATTAGTTTAAGTATCAACATACAGTTTCTGATTATTCATTCTGACAAAAGAGCCCCAAAGATCTATGTGGATCCAGGATCCACAATCTAAGTCCTAGAGATTAGGTCTAAGGAGAATTCGATAAAGTGACCGACTAGAATATTGACACCTTCTTTTGGATATATTTGTGGTTATCTGGAACTAGGGAAGTGGCCCCATTATACAAGTCATATCTCCTGATACTAACGGGGCAGTATGACCTACATGTTAGCTAAAGCTCCAGTCTTCACTTACTGGGCATTATAAAATAGAATTGTAAGTTTCTGTCAGAAGCAACAGGGCCATACTCCTACAACACCACCCATGCTTCTCAGTCACAAACATTCAGCTTTTGAAAGGATTTCTTAATATCTCTATTACTTTGGATTGTTTCTAGTTTGCATTATTTTCCTTTTTCTTTTTCCACTAAAGAAACATCATCCCCTTCTTCCATGGCCCTTAGATCATAATTTTACTAAGATTAATGTTTAAGGCTTACAGGATTGTAACTATCATTATTATGTGACTCCTTTCCCAAATGAACCATATGTTATTCCATGATTATTTGTCATTTCTGGACATTTTTCCTTACAGTTCGTGCCTTTAAAAATTTTGTTTACTTTCTAAGCACTTATCATTCGTGAATCTTATTTTCTCCCCTCATTTTATAATCTTCTCTTTCAGTTATATTCTTCTATAATTTTCCCATGTTTGAAAAAAAATCTGTTGTATATCTTCCTGTTCAGTGTAGACTGGTTTATCCCTGAATCTGCTGGCTGTATAGTGCTACCTGTGAACACCCCCACATGATGAATTTTGTTCTTCTCTCTTCATATGAATTTCTACTTCTTTGGATTCCCCAGTATTCATGGATCTGTACTCCTTTTAAAAAATGTGTTTATCATTTTTATTTTGTGTGCATGAGTGTATTGTCTGCATGTGTATTAAGTGCAGCTGTGTTGTGTAATTCCCTAGGAGGTCAGAAGAGGGCATTGGATCCCGCTAGAACTGGAGTTGCAGATGGTTGTTAGTCACCATGTGGGTGCTGGAAATTGAACCTGGGTCCCCTGCAAGAGCAACCTGTGCTCTTAACCTCTCTCCATCCCTCTCTCCAGTTATCTATATTCTTTCTTGGCTTGGCATGATCAGATCATCAGGAACTTTATGACACACCAACAGATGAACAGTTGCTAGCAGTATATCTGAATGAGAAGTGTCTTTTGCTGCTACATTTTATCCTTACAGTTGTTTGCCTTCTTAGAGAATTGTAAGTGGGAAAACATTTTCCCCTTAGAAATTTTAAGACTTATCTTTATTGTTTTATAACTTCCAGTATTGTTGAGAAATCTGGCATCTTCAGATAGATTCCATCCCACCTTCCTCTTGCTTCAGAAATTTCATTAGATACTTTCATGACTGTTAAGCTAGCATTACACAAGTTGGTTAAAGGAATACTTCACCTAGAAGAGGAAAAAAGGCAGTCACAGTACAAGAGTTAGAGAGGAATGGATTTATAATTGAGAAGTAGGAAAATATCAACTATGTCCAACTCTGAAAATCAGCAAACCCTTAAGGGAGAAAGAAAAGAACAGCCAGAAAAAAATAATTGACAAAACTGCAGAGAGCAGCAAATATCACTCAATAATAACACTGGATGTCAGTTATTTCAGCAATCCAGTGACAAGTGACAGACTGGGTGCTTAGATCAAAGCACAAGATCCAATTATTTGTTATTTACAAGCGACACACCTCACTAGCAAAGACTAATTTACTAAAAAGTAAATGATGAAATAATATATACTAAACAGAAACAGGAAATAGGAAGAATTATACAATTCTTACATCCAACAAAGCAGACTGAAAGCAAAAAGAGATAACGAAGTTCATTGCATATTAATAAAGATGACAGTCTATTAAGACAATGTCACAATTATAATGTGCCACATCTTAGTTTGATTAATTTCATAAAACAAACCCTCTTGAACATACACAGGTACAGATAAAATAATAGTGAGTGACTTCAGTACCATACTCTCATGGATATTGATCCATGAGATTGTCCTGCAGTTCTTTTGGAAGAGATCTAAGGTGAAGAATATGCAGTTCTCACTGAATCCGATCTGGTCTGTTCTACACAAAGTCTCCTCTACTCCTTTCAGGCCTCAGATGATTGCAATTCTTGTTTGGAAAGTGCTTTAGGTAACATGACATGCTGGTACACCTAATGCCCGTCAACGTGCTTCTCTGAGTAATAGGTTGGTTTCGGCTACCCTGCCAGTGCCCAGTGAGGCAGAAAATGAAGAGTATGGAAAACCAGATGCAGTGAAACCCAAGTCTGCCTCAGACTAAGGTTTTGATCGGTCAAAACATTTTTTCCAATTTTTCTTATTCTTCATGCTTCTTTGAAAATACTTAGGATTTTGTGTGTGCGTTTTACACTTTGTAATCTCTTTTTCTATAATAATTCGATTTGCTTTGTCTGTTGTCTTTGATGATAGATATGTACCTCAAATGTACATCAATGTTTGACTGTATACTTACATTTAAAGATAACATCATTAACTGAATGAATGTTCTGAGAATAAGAAAGGGATCATAGACTTCCCTGTGTGGTGATCTAGTAGGACTCTTTACTAGAAAAATAAACCTTTTCCATCATTGCCTTTAAGCATTTTCTCTTGGTCTGGTCGGAGTCCCTGAAACATTCCTCCAAAGAGCCTGGAAGACATAACTGTGTTACCCAATTATAGAATCATAGGATGATGCAATAACTATCTAAATTCTCTCTCAATTTCCTTTAATATGGTATTCTAGCATTCTGGCCAAAGAGTTACTCTTTTAAAGAAAATATTTATTTATTTGATAACTTCATACATATATAATGCATGCTGGTTATTCACCCCTCCCAGCCTCTCCTAGCTTCTTCCCACCCCATCAACCACTATTCTTCCATCCCTATCCATTTCCAGATTCATGAGTTCATCTATCCAGTTTAATAAGGGCCATTTGTGTCATGGCCCATTGGGACTAGCCATTGGAGACTAGTGGGGTTACTAGTGAGTATACAATTGACAGCAATGACTCATGATTTCCATGACTCTGTATGAGCTATTTCAGCAGTGAAGAGGAAGGCAACTGTAGTCACTCCTTAATCCTTGTCTGGCTGTTGATGGGCTCATTCTTATACAGGCCCAGTATGATCATCCCTAAGGACTGAGAGCTCATGATTGCATTGGCTGTTCTGAAGATGGCATTTTGCAGCCGTTCTCTCTATCTTTTGGCTCTTACAGTCTTTCTGTCCCCTTTTCCACAATGTTCCCCTGATCCTTGAAGGGGACGGTATAAATTACTTGATTTAGGGCTAAACCTTCAACAGTCAATTATTCTGAGGACCATATGAGGCTATAAGACTCAGCCTTCATTAAAAAAATATCACTGGAAAAAGAGTCTTCTCTGATTAAGGCTGATATTGGAAAATATCTTCTGCATAAACAGAGTGGTTTGGACACTGTGTCAATTGAACTAACCAGAGGAATTAAGTTTCCTCCCAGATCCTACTCTGACCCCATCACGGACTTTTGAGTAGATTTACAGTACCAGGTATCGAGTCCCACCTGTAGAGTTCACTGGTCTCCAATTCAGTCAGAGAGAGTGTGGTTATACTCATAACATCTTTGCCACTATTGCACAAATGGACATATCTTGCCTGGAAGGTTGCTGCTGTAGTCTGTATTGATCACAGTGGGGTAAGAACTCTGATATCTTTCTCTACCAGCAGCCTACACAGCATCTTCTGGTACTATGAAAGCTAGTTTACAGGAAGGAAGCTTCCGACTCAGTTCTACCATGATTTTTCATCATACAACGAAGTTGTGTGATGTCTTAAACAATAGGGTCTTATAATCTAATTTTCATGAACTGCCAAGAGCAATAACAAAAAGATCTTCCTTTATAAAAACAAAAAAACAAACAAACAAACCTCACAAGATATTACTCTACAACTGGCACTAGAGCTTTTGTGTAGAAACCCATAGCTTCAAAAAGGAGCTGTTTCCAGTCATTCAGAATATTTCTTTTCCAAATTTTTTATTTTCTCTTTTGTTCAGTTAAAAATTTGTGGGTTTCCATATGTCTCTTTCACACCTCCTTTGCTTTGGCTGGCCCTCCCTCCATCTCTTCATATCCCCTATACTCCATCCCATTTCTCTCACTATGTTAACGTTTCCACACCTAGTATTTTCCTACTCTTTTGTGTAATCTACCATCTCCTATTTATCCTCCCTTGACGTATCCCCTTCTTAATGGCATGCTTCTAGATTTCTGGACTCTTCAGGAACTCTAAATTTAATACCCAAAAATGAGAGTTTCAAAATTAGGATTCACATGTGAGAGACAACATGTGGTATTTGTCTTTCTACGTCTGGGTCACTGAACCCAATTTTTTCCAGTTTTATCCATTTACCTGAAATTTTCATATTTCTTTATTATTTTCCAGTTTTATCATTTACCTGAAATTTTCATTTTTCTTTATACATAAAATTATTTTATGTATATGTAACTACATTTTCATCATCCACTCATCAGTTGATGAACATGTAGACAGATTCCATTTCCTAACTCTTGTGACGAAAGTAACAAAACATGGATGAAAAAGCATGTCAGTTGTAAGTTCTATCCTTTGGGTATATGCCAGAAGCAAACTCACTGGGCCTAATGCATTTCCATTCCTAACTTTTAGAGGCAGCTTCACACAGATTTCCAAAGTGATTGCAACACTTCCCACTCCCATCAACAGTGAATAAGGGATCCTCTTTTATCATATCCTCCCCAGAACTTATTGTTCTTTGTTTTTAAGGGTGATAGCCATGCTACATGGGGTAAAATGGAATCTCAGAGTAGTTTCAATTTGAATTTCCATGATGGCTAAGGGAGTTGAACACTTTTAAAAGTATTTGTTACCTATTCATAGCCTTCTTTACAGAAAACTCTTTTTAGACCTGCAGTTCATGTTTTGATTGGGTTGTGTGTTTTCTTTCAAAAATATTTTTATTGATTCTTAGAGAATTTCATACTATGTATTTTGGACATATTCAAATGCCCTCCCCAACATTACTCACCCTAAGACCTCTAGACATCATGTCCCCTATTGTTTTTTTTAAAGCCTATCAAATATAATATTTGTTCCCCAATTGCTCTTGGATGTAGGTCCATTCCTTGGAGTATGATCAGCCTACCAAGAATTGACCCTCCCATTCTCAACAGCCAACAATTAACAATTGACCTCCAAGCTAGGGCTGGGGCTTCTTGCCCACTTCCCCTATCCATGCTGAGTTTTTGTCTGGATTGGCCTTTCACAGGTCTTATGCACACTATCACAAGCATAGTGGGTTCCACCTACCCTGTGGTGTCCAGACAATAGGTTTTTCTTGTATTCATCTTCCACCTCTAGCTCTTACAATCTTTCCACCCTCTATTCTGCAAGGATACCTGAGCCTTGGGAGGAGATGTATTATAGGTGTCCTTTTAAGGCTGAGCAGTTCTCAGTCTCTTATTCTCTGCATGTTGACTGGTGTGGGGCTCTGTGTTAACTACCATCTTCTGTAAGAAGCTTCTCTGGTGAGTGGTGAGAGATGTAATAATCTATGGGTATAACACAAAGCCATTAAGGGTCATTTTAATACTATGTCTGATTGACAGAATAATAGTAACAGGTTTTCCTTCAGAGTCTGTGAACTGCCTAGCCACAGTTCTTAGCCCTGATACCAATGCCAGGTATAGACTCCATCTGCTGAAGCAGCCCTCAAGTCCAATCAGAAGGTGGTTGGTTACTCGCATAACATTCATGCTGCTATGGCACTAGTAGACATAGTTTTCTAGGCCACTCATTATTGTAGCTCAAAGGGTTCACAGCTGAGTAAGGTTGATGATTACTGTTCTCTTCCTGCAGCATGCATAGTACCTTCTAGAACTATGAAAGTCAGCCAGTAGAGATGAAACTTGCAAGTCTGCACCACCTGACTTCGCCTTGATTGTCCTATGACTCACATCTGTAGTGTCTTCAGAAAAAGTGTTTTTCTGTCAAGTTCTGGAAGGTAACCAAGAGCAATGGCAATAGTCAGTACTGTTTTGAGGGCCTATGGAAGCTCCCTGGTCAACAGTTCCCAAAGAGGGAGTCCATTATTGGCATTAGGCTTTTTATTAGCTAGCTTATGGTATATGGCAGGGCTGTTGAACCTCCATTATAGGGTAACTACATTTCAACTTTTTATATTACATATGTGTGTATTTAAAAAACTTATTTGTGTATATATATAACTCCTCTGTTGAACTTAAAGCTCCTGAAGATTTTCTTCCATTCAGTAGGCTGCCTCTTCACTTTATTGGCTGTTTTCTATATTGTACAGAAGCTTTTTACTTTCACAAGGAATTTTCATTTGTAACAAGACATATTCTGATCTGTCCTCTGCTATTAATAATCACAGATCATCTGTCTGAGTTCTCTCTCTCTCTCTCTCTCTCTCTCTCTCTCTCTCTCTCTCTCTCTCTCTCTCTCTCTCTCTCTCCCATTCTAATTTTTGTGAGATGGTATCTTGAATCCATAGCTTCAAAGCCTGCCAAAAGACAGTCTGTCAACCTTCAAAAACATGTATGGAAAATCAAGTGACCTAGAAGAGCAAAAATAATTTGAAAACAAAGAATAAACTTAGAGTTTGAAAGCTTACTATAAAATCACCACTTCTAGCTGTTTTCAGTAAATAAAGCCTATGGGGTCTCTCCATTTGCTCTGTTTGCTGGGTGCATGACCAGGCACCCCATGTGTGTGTGTGTGTGTGTGTGTGTGTGTGTGTGTGTGTGTGTAGGGATAAAGAATGGAGTTTGCTGAATGAAGTAGAAAAGCCTTAGCTATGTAGGGAAAGAAAGGGGATCATGAACATCTGGGATTTAAATAGGCTTTCATCTGATCTTTCAGATTTTGCACAATCTTTGTTTCCATTTTGATTGTGTCCCTTATTGCAAGTCCCTGAGTCATTTGTTCTTTGCTATTCATGGGGTCATTTGGGAAAGTCTCAGGCTTTTCATTATCCATTAAGACTCAGCATTTTTGTGTATATGAAATCAATTATTATTTTTCTTCTGGTTCTGGTTTTCAGCACATTTCTCTCTTTTGCTCTTTGTATTTACTTCTTTAAAAATCTACTTTTAGTGGATTTCATGAAAAAGTGAAGGCTGCTGCCTTTTTACACTGACTGTCTTTAGCCAGTCATGTAGCTGTTTTCTAAATGCATCTTATTTAAATGACAGTCAATTATGAATCATGTAATATATTTTATTTTCCATTTGAATAATTGGAGTTATATTTTTATGGATTTCAAAACTTTACTAAAGTAATTTTAATATACATTTTTGTTTTTTATTTTGTGTATGAGTATTTTACCTGCATATATGTCAGTGCACCATGTGTATTCAGTGCCCATGGAGGTCAGAAGACAATGTCAGATCTCATGGAACTGAAATTAGGGTAGGTTGTTAACCTCTGTGTGGGTGCTGGTATTTGAATCCTGGTCTCCTGTAAGAGCAACCAATGCTCTTAATTACTGAGCCATCAATCCAGGATTGATCTGAAATATTTTAAGCCTTTATTGTCACAAGTTATTTCATATATATTATTATATCTAGTATTTTCCTTTGAAAGAGTATCATGCATATCTCCACGGAAAGTTTTCATTTCTTTATGTGTGCTACAGACTTTATCCACTAGAAGTTTTGGATTTTTATTTATGCTTAATGTAAAGTCCATCTTAGAAACCTCTGTGTCTATGAATTACATTTTGCTGTTGTTCATGATATATTATTTGTCTTGATGGTATTTGGTATTCATTGTTTAATATTTTCAGGATAAAAAAGACATAGTATTTTCTCTTCTATGAAGTACTTGACAATCTCTCAAATTCATTTTGTTACGGTTTTTGTGCTATCACCTGTTTAATTAATTTTCTAAATGATGAATATACAGTGATTATTTCCTGTGATTCTTGAATATTAAACTGGGGCCATGCAACCTTGTAAATTATTAGATTTTGTGCATGACATATCTTTTTCTTTTTTTTTTTTTTTTTTGTCTTTTTGAGACAGGGTCTCCCTGTAGCCCCAGCTATCCTGGTACTCACTATGTAGACCAGGCTGGCCTCAAACTCACAAAGATCCACCTGCCTCTGCCTCCCAAGTGCTCAGATTAAAGGCGTGCACCACCACGCCCGGCAACATATCTTTTTTAAAAAATATTTTATTTATTATCTTTATTTTATGCGTACAAGTGTATTGCCTGCGTGTATGTAAGTGCACCCATGGCATGCAATGCCCATGGAGGAAAGAACAGGCCATGAAACTGGAGTTATGGACAGTTGTTGACTGCCATGTGGGTGCTGGGATTCGAACCTAGGTCTTCTTCAAGAAGAGCCAGTGTTCTTAACAGCTGAGCCATCTCTCCAGCCCCATGTGTGACATATCTTAACTACAAATATTTAGAAGTAATTTTCATGTTAAAAGATGGTGGTACCTGTAGCCTATGTTTGCTGGGTGACTGAAATGAAAGCACCAACTTAAAATTAGCAGACTGGTGGGTAGCACCAGTGTGGATGCTCACACAGCCTTAAGGAATGAGCCTGTATAAGAAGAACACATTGTAAAAGCTTGTAGGGATTATTTGGCAGTATAAGCATGGCAGTTTGTGCTTCTGTTCACAGGAGTTCATGTGTATAAAGCTTTGCATCAGGTTTGCAAATTACAAACATCAGTTGGGGCACAAATGAATCAAAGGACTGTAGTTGATTTGAATCATATAGGGAAAATTTTCAAAGGATTAAAAAATTTATGCATCAATATTTATTTTGAAAAATAGCATTTTTAATATTGAAAAATCTGAGTCAGATGGAAATTACAGCATTTATGAATCATGTGTATATCGTTCTTTTATCACAGTGCAAATAATGGGTTTCTAAGATCTTTTCAGATGCATCAGTGATGTATGTGAAGTTGGAATTAAAATAAGAGAATTTAACATAATTACATACTTCAGCTAGTTCAGTGAGCAAAAATTGTTGGCACCATCTTGCTCGATTTTTCCAAATTGAAGCTGCCATGTTTTGTATTATGAGCGGTTCGCAACTCTGTGCATCTGTCCCTCCCCTCCAATTTAATTAGACTGTCTGTTGCAGACAAATCTGACTGTGGATTTTTTTTCCCATCCAACTGTTATAAATGCCAAGTCAAAATATGAATAAGAGGAAAACAAGATGTTCTGCAAACACATGTCACTTTATTGAGCAAAAAATATGATAGGTGGATCTGCTATCAGTCTCTGAGAAGGGAGAAGTAAGCCTGCAGAAAGAGGTTATAAGAGAAGGGCCAGATTGATGCTGTTGCCTTTTTTGGCTCCAACAGAGCAGGGACTAGATTCCTCCCCTAGTGCAATCTTGTTCTGACACTGCAGCCAACACAGATTTATGATTACACAGTCTCTTATTATGAAGGGAGTGAGAATCAGCAGAGGAAACATGAGACAAGTGAGCCTGTTGTAGAAATTTACAATTGTATATGATTTGCATTCCTATGGGTGATTTGAACCATTATGCCTACTGAGTTGCTATGATGTCACATTTTAGTCATTTTAACAATCTGCAATAAGATTGAAGAACAGTTGTTTTCATAGAATGAGAATGTTTTCTATAGGCAGTCATTAGCCACATTGCATAGAGGTCATAGCTGAAGTGTGTGATACCTTTCTTCGGATTAGTGCTCTAGGATCCAGGAAAAACTGGATCCTAAAATTTTAATGTGTTGCAGCAGGGGTAATACAACGAAAAGTAATAAAGTAGTGTATGTCTGAATAGGTAAGTCAAAAGTGATGAGAGCACCAGGTGTGAAGGCGGCTGGGAGAGGAGAGATCAAAGCACAATGGTGAGCACAGTATAATAAGGTCAGGATGCAGGGAGGCCTCTAAAGCTAAAGGGACATTGCAAGAGGATGTCACAGGAGATGTGTAAATATCATTCTTCAGTACATACAGCTTCAAAAAGATTTTACTTTCCATTGTATTTGAGAAACCTTGTAAAACTGTACTGTGATGGTTTGAATGATAATGTCCCCTATAGGCTCTAAGTTTTTGGATATTTTGTACCCAGTTGGTGGTGCTGTTTTGGGAGCCCTTAGAAGGTATGGCCATGCTGGAGGAAGCACGTCACTGGGGGCAAGCTTAGAGCAAGCCTTGTCAGATCTCCAGTTGCTCTCTTGCTTCTTGTGCCTGCTTGAAGATGTGAGCTCTCTGCTTTCTGCACCTGCTCTGGCCACCTCCTGCCACCATTTCTCCCTGCCATGATGGACTATAATTCCCCTGGAACCATAAGCTCAAATATATTCTTCCTTCTATAAGTTGCTTTGGCCAGTGATTCTATCACAACAACAGAAAAGTAACTAGTACATGCACCCTCTTTTTTAAGGACTTGAAAACAAAATTGGCTTCAAAATCTCCTTATTGTCCTTTTGAAGTCTTTTTTTAATTCCTGATAATTTTAATGGATGCAAGTAACCATCCTGTTTTCTCTCAGTTCCCATTGGGATATGTGTAAAAAAAATAGAAATTTATTGAAATCAAGTGTACAGTTTGAGGTCATAGGAAAAGTTATAGATATTTTTATGCTGAAATATATTCTCTTAATTTGACTTTTTTATATGCCAAGTTTACTTAATAGTCAAATTGTTTGACTGTACTTGACATATGTCTTCATAATGTTTCTTCTTAGGAATATTCTCACCATTGAACAATGTAGTCTATCTCATATAAGCCTCCCCCATTCCCAGAGAATCAGTTTCCCTATAACCAATTTAGGACACACATATTGCAGGTGCTATTATTACCGAGAAACACTACTTGTCCAGTCATTTGAAAGATGTGTAGTGCTTGAGGCTGGAGAGATGACTCAGTGGTTAAGAGCCCTGACTGTTCTTACAGAGGACCCAGTTTCGATTGCCAGTATCCACATGGTGACTAACAACTGTGTAATTTCAGTTCTAAGGATCTGACATCTTCTGACCTTTGCGGGCATTGCACAACACTAGTGCACTTACACACATGCAGGCAATGCACTCATACACATAAAATAAAAATAATATAATATTTTTTTAAAAAGATGTAGTGGTAGTATAAGTCAATATTAATAAGAGATAAATCTAAATGGCCACTCATATAGGTGACTGACAATTTAACATCAAAGCCCAACAAAAAGAAGTAGACCATTTTTCTGCTACATAGATGGTGTTCCTATGTAGACAAAGAATCTTTGATGTCAACTTTTCATCTTACTTCACCAATTATCATAATCATTCTTAAGGTGAGTGTCAAGAGGCATGTAGAACAAACGTTAGTTTTTGGAATTCTATTGCATTTTCCAATTTTGATTTGGAGATCCTTGGTTTCTTATGCTAGACATCTAGCTGTGCCCATGCACACATCTGTGTGCATGTGTGTGTGTGTGTATGTGTGTGTGTGTGTGTTTCTAGGAGAAAAGATAATCTCAGTACTTTGGAAATGAGTCAATTCACCCATACTTGACATACACATATTTAAATAAGAGTGCATTATTTGCATAAGCTCTTCATAGTCAACTGAGAAGCAATAAAAGTAACATACTGAACAAATAATTATGCTCATTCTATTTGCATCATTAGGAATCTATTAAAATTCACTGTGTTAAAATGTGGCAATGATCTACCAATTTTTCTACTTTTGGATAGGAAAATGAAGATATTTTCAAAGAAGTTTAGTACCTGAAAGAATTCTAAGTTGCTAAACAAACAAAAGCAAAGACAGTAGAAATATTCTCTTTTTTCAGACTTTCCCCGAAATGCCCTTTAATGCAGTATAGTAAAATAATGTCTAGACTTTTGTATTGGAAAGGAATAGTCATTGAAAATCTTTGTAGAAGGAATAACTTGAGAAATTTAGATCACAAGGAGCTGAAATATTATCCTGTTCCTCTATCAATGATGTAAATAGTTACTATTTTTGTCAGTTTTCTGGTAAAGGGCTTTATAAATTACCAAGGTATTAATTTAAGACAAATTAAAAGAAATATTACAGAAGATTTTTGCTAGCATTATAATTGTTATAACAAATGTCTATCTCCTTAACAGACAAATACCAAATTAAAAGCTTTAATATTAATAGCTTTATTACTTGAGATAACGGGTTTAGTCTTGCCAGATACATGACTTGCTCATTAAAATTATGAGCTGAAAGTTTTGAGATAATTATATTATCAGAATTCTGGCACTTGTGGCTGAATAAGAAAAACAAGGCACATATGCTAGGCCATTGCTAAAATCCAAAGTCTGTGTCTAATGTTTGAATTTTAAGTATATATCACATATTTATCATACACCACATATGGCGCACGGGAATCTGTAGAACCATCCGTGAATGGAGGCTTTGGCATGCTTTGGGGAATCCAGATTTGCCTTGCAGTCTCAAACTTTAAGAATAGTATTTCCTACTTAATTTCATATGGTAGTGAAGTGCTGTTCTTTCCTTGAGTACTTGGTGTTATTACATTTGTATGATGTGATTTAAAAGTATTGAAGAATGCTGTACATAGGAAAAGTGGCATTTCAGTTTTGGAAGAATTAACAATTGTTGAGGATGCT
>NW_008341889.1:2584557-2595956 GCF_000622305.1 Nannospalax galili | reverse complement strand
TTTATTATTTTGAGGTCTCGTGTATCCCAGGTTGTCCAGGAATTGATATGGCTTCTTTAGTGATGAGAAATTTGTTTCCACATTGACTATTCAATTTTATGCTCCTCAATATCATTTTTCTCAATGTTTATTGAATATTACGTAAAGGTATGTTCTTGTTTCAACAGAAGAATTTTAAACATTTAAAGAATATTTTCCCTCATATCAGATATTTTGAAATGGATTTTCTTTCTAAACCATATTATATATTTTTTTCTTTTTCTCTTTTTGAGACAGGGTCTCCCTGTAGTCCCAGCTGACCTGAACTCCCTATTTAGACCAGGCTGGCCTTGAACCCACAGAGATCGCCTGCCTCCGCCTCCTGAGTGCTGGGACTAAAAGCATGTGCCACCACACCTGGCTAAACCATATTTTTAATATATATTTAATGGTAAATTCAATTTTAGTGAGTTGGGAACAAGTTTGTTATAGATGATTCTATTTGATTTAATTTTTATATACATGTTTTTAATTGAATTTTTGCAATATTTGTACAATATAGTTTGATAGCTCCAGGCACTCAGTTCCCTTCTAGTCTTTGTCTCACTCCTGCTCTTTCAGCCCCAGAGCTCTGGACTATACCTTTAGTCCTGACCCGCTCACTACTTCCTGATCCCCCCTGCCCAGACCAGCTCAATTGTCCAGTTTAGTTTGTTTGACCCTTCACAGGCTATCCCCACACCCATCTTGCCCCTGGCCTCCTGACCTGCCTGCTACAGATCTATTACCCTGATAAGTCAGATCCTGCCCATAGTGCCAGGCCGGAGAAACCTCCCTTACAGTTGTTTGTCAGGGTAGTCCAGAGAATCCCAAAATAATACAGCCTTTGATTACCTCCCACAACTTGAAGATAAAGCCATATTGATGAAGACAGGACATATACAGACACAGGACTTAGATTGGAGCGATAGAGCTGGAACTGCCCTGAAAGCCTCCTTCTTGAAAACCAGTTCTCATTGTATCAGAGGATACTATACAAGCCGCTAAGGAAAACAAACAAACAAACAAGCAATCAATGGTCCAACCCAGCTATAAAGTTTAATAACCACAATGACCGGCACAGCATATTATCTCTATTGGCACTTTTATCTAGGCAGTGATCAAGGGCTATCTAATTACACTTAAAGCTCTTTCAATGAGAAGGAACTCATGGATGAAACTGTAAATATAGCAAAATTCATATGACTGGAAAGGTCATAGATCCTAGAGAAAAACCTTATCTGTGTCATATATCTAGACAAATGAAAATTGATACTGTATGCTAAATATGGATCCTTATATTTACGGACAAATATACCATACACCACTCATCAAAGAAGCTACTTTTTGCAACAGATGGAGGTTATTACAGAGTTCCACAACTGGTCACACACAGAAAATATATGTCTGAGAGATTCCCAGCCCTAAGTGACACATCTCTTCTGGAACCTCTATATCTAAGACTCATGGAACATACTGAAACACGGGTTAGAGTGAACACTAATATATCCCTCAACTTTCACCAGCAAAACATCCTCATACAACAGAGTGTGATACACACAGAAGGCCACAACTGGTTAAGTTTTAGAGAATGAGACTGTAAAGTGCATGTCCCTGGATAGGACTCCTATATTACATGGTACCCACCCACAGCTCAAGGACCATTGCTGATGAGGGGGTGGAAAAATCGAAAGAGCCAGAGTTGGTGCACGAACATAAGGAAACAGAAGCTTTTGGGCCTCTGGAAATTTGTTCATAGGAACTTGCAATAATGATGACAGCACACACAAGACCCATGCTGACTCAATCAGACAAAAGCCTAGCACAGAATTGGGGAAATTGGCAGCAGGCCCCAACCCTAGCCAAGGAACTATTGACAACTGATTACTGCAGAGTGAGGGAGAGTAGATCTTCTTTAAGGGAGTGATGCTAGATAGGCTGACTAGATTCCAGTGGCTGAATTTACACCAAGGGACATCTGGAGAGAGATGCTTAACAGGAAATACCTTAACATATATGACAGAATGCATTAAATCTGATGAGGACATGTGAAGGGATGCAGATGGAGGAGGGGCTCTAAATTTGATTAAGACCCATTATATGAAGTGCACAAAAACTCAATAAAATATTTTTTAGATATATAGTTTGATAGTATTTCGATCCCCTGCCCATCTGTTCTTCTTCCCACTGTGCCCCACCAAATTTAATGTACTATATATGTATATATGTACATATATAAAATATATAATGTACTATATGGATACATATAAAACATGGCCTATAAAGTCTATTTGTGTTCCTATATGTCCTTCATTGTGGGTCCATCCACTTGGACCACCAAAAGTCCAACCCTGTAAGACACTGTCTTTCTCCCAGCAGCTTTTCTTTAAATACATAATTTCACTAACCTTCACATTTTATGCACTTCCATTGCACTCTGCAATCATTTTTTTCCTTCTTTTCCTGGATTGCCTTGTATGAGTCTCCAGATTGGCATTCCTTCCATTGTATGCTTCTGAAATGGAACTGTGTGGGCATTTTGCTTTTGAGTCCAATTTTCTATAATGGACCACCCAACTTAAATTCATCTTAACTCGTGACTAATTACATGAACCTTTGACTCCCAACTCCTCCTCCCTCCCTCCCAACATATGGTTCATCAAACTTACTCATTATATCTTACATTGTTATGTCCAAAATAAAATTATGTATGGAAACAAAATATAGCCATTTGGAAGACAAAATTAGCAGACTTAGGGACTCAACTTTGAACTTGTTACTCTAAACATTGCATTCCACAACAGATCATACATTCTGTGTATTATTCTAAGTTTGTTACATTTTTTGTGGCTTTTCAGAGCTCATTTTTTATTAAACTTTTTAAATTTCATACATTTCCCACTCAAATCCAGACCCCCCTTCCTATCCATGCCTCCCCCTATCCCCCCACTGACTCCTATGCACTCTGCCACACATGCTGATTCCTGTTCTTTCTGGTGTTTCTACCCAAATGTCAGGGAAATCTTAGCTCTAGTCTGATAACTAATATCAGTCTGTATTTTCCTGGTCTCCATTGCTCACTACCCTGTTCACAGCCTTTTCTGGGTCTCTAGTACTCCTACTCCTGGCTCTAATAGTTGGACCTTGTCTGATCAATTGCCTGACTAGCTGTATTAGACAATGAGTAGGTCCTAACAAAAAAATATAATCTCCTAGATGAGTCTAGGATTTGACTCATGCCCAAAGAACCAGTGGGGAATGTGATATGACACCTTCTTGACCATACCTATGCCATGTTAAAGTTTAGGCTGACTCTAGTCTCTAAAATTATCAGGCAGTTGGCCTAGGGTATGGGAACACATGTCCACAGGACTCAGTTGTCTTGAGAACAGGTCAGTGTGTTCCAGAGTATACCTGCTAACTGCAGATTTATGGCTTCTGTAGGTTATGCTTGGCTTGCTTCTGCAAACTAGTAACTGTTACTTAATAGAATAGAAACTGCTAAAGGGATTCTCCACCTGTAAGCTTGGGAACTTAAACTTTCCACCCCTGGTTATGGTTTCTCTGTATAAAAGCTTACCCTAGAGATGGCTCAGAGCTACACACTTGGGTTCCAACACCCTTGTGTAGTAGCCCTGGCCAGCAACGACTTTCGTTCAGCAAAACTTTGTCCGAGTGGTCTTCTCTGGTGAAGCATCCCACAACACAGATCTTTAACACATTAATGCATAATTATTTATTCTTTTTTTTTCCATAGCTCCAGCTGACCTGGAACTCACTATGTAGACAAGGCTGGCCTTGAACTCACAGAACTCTGCCCACCTCTGCCTCCTGGGAGCTGGGATTAAAGGCTTATGTCACTGCACCTGGCTTTATTTTTTAACAGGGTCTCCTGTAGCCCTGGCCTTTCTGGAACTCATTATGTAGACCAGGCTGGCCTAGATCTCACAGAGATCCACCTCCCTCTTGCCTCTGGAGTGCTGGGATTAAAGGCATGTGCCGCCATGCAGAGTTATTTATTCTTAACTACCAAGAAAAGTATCTCAAAAGTTGAGAGGTGTCAACTGATACTTCAGTCCTACTTGTATATGGAAAACATAGATGCATATATAATTTTTTGCATATATGTGAGTATATGTGTATATATGTGTACTCTATTTAGATCGTTTCCACCGTGTTTCTTCCTCCTTCTCCTCCCATGCCCCCATTTCCTCTAAAGTTTATAACCTCTTCATATATTTACTTATCTATCATGACTATCGATCAATCAATCAATCAATCATCTATCTATCTATCTATCTATCTATCATCTATCATTTATCTATCATTTACTATGCATCCATCTATCCATCTATCATCTATCTATATATATCAACCTAATGTGTGCATTTGGTGTTGTGAGTATGTGCATGTGTTTAGGGCTGACCAGTTACATTTAGGTAACCTATCGGGGGCTTGTCCCTGTAAGAAACTGACTTTTTTCTCTCTCTCTCTGCAGTAGCCATTTATGCTGGTAGCTCTTCCTCTAAGGGTCAGACGTTATAAAATTTCCCTTATCAATACTTATATGTCAACTGGTGTTGTCATTATGCAGATATTGTTTAGGCATTTATACTATTCAGGTTTCATGGGTGCAGCATCCCTTTGCTGTCCGGAGGATACTATCCAGCATCAGGCATTCTAGTCCTCTGGCACTTACAATATTACCATTCCCTCTGATGCTTCAACATGATTTGTCTGTGACTATAGATATAATAGAAAAAAATCAGGCAAAGAAAACACTTGTACATTCAGAAGAAGGCCATGTTATGGGCACAAGTAATTTACATACTTCAAAGTATTTGGAGACTAGTTAGCAAGCTCCTGCATTATTTCCCACTTTTATTATTATAAAAAATATCATTGTTCAAACAAAATAATTTATTCAGTGCTCTGACTTCCAAAGAAACAAAATAGAAGCCAGAGGAAATTAGACTATAAAATATCCCAACACTTTGAAGTTCAATGTATGATCCCTATCCCCAAGACTTAGGGATCATAGCAGAAGTGAGTAGAAAGAAGATGATAACTGAAGGTGGTGGATGAGACAAGGAAACAGTGTGTTCTGTGGGAGACAGACTTGAGCCTAAGGTGAAAGTCTTATTGACAGCCACACAGCAGGACTGAGGCAACGGCCCAACTGCTGGAGCCACAAGGAATGCCTTGTGACATTTTGCTCCCATTGGCAGATCATGAGACTGATGCCTAGAGCTCGCCACTCCCTAATCACCACCCTTGGATACCTCACCTTTAAACTACTTACTGTGCTGTGCACCACCCTTGGGTACCTCACCTTTAAACTACTTATTGTACTGTGCACCACCCTTGGGTACCTCACCTTTAAACTACTTACTGTACTGTGCTCCACCCTTGGATACCTCACCTTTAACTACTTATTGTACTGTGCACCACCCTTGGATACCTCACCTTTAACTACTTACTGTGCTGTGCACCACCCTTGGATACCTCACCTTTAACTACTTACTGTACTGTGCACCACCCTTGGGTACCTCACCTTTAACTACTTGCTGTGCTGTGATTGGACCACTACCCCTATATAAGCTTGTGCCTTCCTGCAATAAACCAGATCTGAGTCACTGAACTTGGTCTCCTGTGTCTGAATGCGGCTCTGCTGACACAGTCTCCTCACCAGCCCTGGGGTCTGGACTGGATGACTGATCAGGGGAACTAAGAGAGCAGGACAGTGGCCATAGCCGGAGGAGAGCAGCCACTTGACGACCACAGTTTTCCAGATAGCAGGGCAGTTGCACATATAACTAAAAGCAATTGTGACAGCCTGCATAAATCAAGCTCATGCCAGACAAAATCCAGCATGGCAGGGTACAGGTGAGCTTTGGTCCCACTCCTAGCTGTGGAGACAGGAAGAATAATTTTCTTTAAAGGTGTGACTCTCACTAGACCACAAGTCAGGGCAGATTCCACACACAAGAGTACTTGGGGAACACACATTAGGCTCAATAGTGAAAAAAGAACATTAGCTTGTTTGTGTAGGGCAGTGGGGGTGGATGTGGGAGGAGTTAAGGGAAAGGGAAATATGATCAAAATACATCATATGAAGGTCTCAAAGTATTAATAAAATATTTCCAAAAAATCTCAATATAGCTTGTAAATAATATCTCAGGATTTATACAAAGTCAGTAATGAATAATTTATTTAAAAACACACCATGTAATGATGCATTTATGTAAGTATATCAGAAGCACAAAAGAGTTTTCTTTCTTTTAAAACTTTAAGAAAATGAATATGGAATGAGATTATTCATAGCCAAAAGGCAAAACACTCAGAAAATGAACTCATATAAATGTGTAGGATACTTGGTATCAAGCACAAAAACATAGATATCATTGTAGAATTTTTCCTATAGGAGTTGGTAAATGGACATTAACTTTTCTCCATGAGAATGCTTTTTTAAAAAACTGTATTAGTCTAGTCTCTTAACACCCACAGAGTCCAAGCTAAATTTGTCAAACTACAAGATTGCCTTACTTCTTCCTATAGGCAGAACAATGGATCTAGCACACTTACAATGTATGCATATTCTATATGCTATAAATCACAATTTCATGTTCCTCTGACCTTGCAGGATATAAAATAACTCTACTGTCAAAACACCTCTTGCATCGTGCATCATCATCAGGCATGCTTTTAAGCTTTCACACCTGCTGGGTCTCTTGTGTATAAATATAACTGTCCCCAAACCTCCACATAGTTCTCCACATTGAATTTTGTTATTGAGTGTAATTGATTACTGATGTTGACACTCTTCTATCAGCTTCATTCACCTGTTTACTATGAACTTGATGCTGGCAACTAGGTGTTGGGTAGTTGTAATGATAATATTGATTATTGTGATCATATGATGATGGCCATCAGGATTGTAAAAATAAGGCTGCTCATGGGCATTTATGAAACAGCTTCTATATGCGTTAATATATCTTAAGGCCAATGTTGGATTCTCTAGGTTGTCTCAAAGCTGTATTTTTCCTCTCCAGTGCCACGAATGTATTTAAGTGTACAGGACTGATAACATGATAATTTGATAGAGAAGTTTTTGTTCACTGTGTTTTTCTCAAATTTTCTTTGGCATTAAAAAGTTAAACACATTTATTGAAAACATTAATTAAAATTTTTATTGTGATAATGCTGAATTTTTCAAATGAAGAACATCATTCTGTTATAAATATACACAGTTTCACCTTTAGAAGGTATTTATAGAGTGATACTTTCAAACCCTCTGTGCCTTCACCTTCCTTTCCCATCATCCCTCTTCTATTCTTTCCTCTTCTTTTCTTCCTTTTCTCTCCTTTCCGCCTTTCCTAGTCCTTTCTTTCAACTCTTCTCTTTCCATCTTTCTAAATTTCCCAACCAGTGTAGATGAGAACTTTGTAAAATACTCTGTGACTGTTACCAAGCCCTGCTGAATCCTCTTGTTTGGTCCATAATCCCACATTTTCCCTTTCTTTTCTCTGAGAACACCCTATTCTTGAACTTAATTCAGTAAATAACTGTGAAAGATGGAGATTTTACCATGCTTGCTTGCTAAAAATTTAGTTAGACACAAATCCATGGCTGAGAGACAAGGCAAGGCATGAGGCTGGGGAGGCCAAAAGATAAATGCCTGTGCATTCAGTGGCAGGGTCATTTTACACGGACTTCACTTTCCCCAAAAGTTATAGTGAAATGCAGTTACACATATGAACTCACAGCCATGGTGACAGCATGACCAAGCTCTATGCAAACACAAACCAGACAAAATCCCAGCATAGACATGGGGAAGTGGGTAAGAAATCCCAACCCAGCTTTAGGAGTTTTTGGCAGTTGATGGCTCCTGGGAAGGGGAAACACTGTCTTACAGGAATGGGACTCTAGGTGGGCCCAGGGGATGGACCCACACAGAAGGACATTTGGCAATACAAATGAAACTCTATAGGCTGCATTTTATATATAAATTGGGTGGGGGACAGTGGGGGCAGGTGCAGATAGGGGAGGAGATATAAATAACATAAAACAATATTACACGAAAATCATAAAAATTCAATAAAACATCAAATTACGAAAAGAAAGTATCTTCTATAGAGCAGGGCATTATTGTGTAGAAGACAATAGATAATGACTCCCTTAGGAGAAAGGCCAGCCATTCTGATTCTCCATGCAGAAAACCTAGGTTTCCTAAGTACATACATACAACTCATACGTTCCTTGGGCTTTTTCTGTTATAAATTACAAGGATTTTTTTCACCAAATCCTTGCAAATTTCTCCCTTTTCCGCTCTTTTTTCATTCCTTAGCAACTAAATCTACTAGGTTCATATTAGAATGATATTAACATTTACTCTGAACTTTAGAACTGCTAAAATATTGGTTATAAGGAGTTCCTGACCAAGAATGTGATGTGACTTCACTAAACTTACTGTGTTTTATGCCCACTAATCAGCTTTTATAAATACAGATCCTGGGCTTGTACTATTAAATTTATTCATGTGCATTTTACAACTTTTATAGTTAACACAGGTAAAATATAGAGATTTTTCTCTTGTTGGAAGGTTATCACCAAATTTAAAAGCATTTAATTATTGCTATTTTATCAAATGTCTATAATCTTAAAGTTTTAAATTTTCTAACAGCTTATTTTAGTAAGATTTGTTTTATTATTTGTATAAAACTAATTCTGCTGGGCTTGATGATCCATACCTTTAATCCCAGCACTGGGGATGCAGAGACAGTTAGATCTCTTGAATTCCAGGCCAGCCTAAGACTCTGAAAAAAAAATCTAGAGGGGATGGAAAGATTGCTAAGTGGTTAAGAGCACTGGCTGCTCTTGCAGAGGACCCAGATTCAATTCTCAGTACCCTCATACCAACTAAAAACCATGTGTAACTTCAATTCCAGGGGATCTGACGCCCTCTTCTGACCTCCATGGGCATTGCATGACATGGGTACACTTACACACATGCAGGCAATATACTTACACACATAAAATAAAAATGATAAATAAAATATTTAATAATTCTAAACAAAGCTCCCTTATTTCACATGTTTTGCAATATTATTTTATTTCTTATGTGACTGAGGTTATTAAAAACTCTGAGACAATCTGGATTAATAGTGGTGAAGAAGAACATTTTAAATAGTTCCCCAAAATCAATAAAATACTTTGGAGGTCTGTTTGATAATAATTGCTGGTTTGGGTAAAGTCTTATACTTAAGTAATTTTCTCCTACTCCAAATTTTATTGTAACCTTTATTTCTGTGTGGAGCATACCTTTAATTCCAGCACTTGGGAGGCAGAGGCAGGCGGATCTTTGTGAGTTCAAGGCCAGCCTGGTCTACATAGTGAGGTCCAGGACAGCTGGGGCTACAGGGAGACCTTGTCTCAAAAACACCAAAAAAAAAAAAAACCTTTATTTGATGTTGTGAAAAAATACTATAGGTATATTTATATACCTATATATATATATAACATATATATATACATATATATAACATGTATATTCGTATGGTCCTGTGAATTTTATACGTACATTGATATTTTATGATAACATTTCAGAAATGAATCCTACTTGCTCATAGTGTAATATTTTAATATATGAGTTTCCACGTTTTAAGTTAGGGGGCTTAGAAAGAATGAGTGTGAGATCTCAGCAGGTTCTGCTCTGTTTCCCCTTTGTCCTGCCAGCGGTAATATGTAGGCCAGACTGTTAATCAATGCAACTCTTCATCACTTCTGAGGCTCTGCATCATGTTCTACACCCAACCACACACTTCGAGTAGGCTTTGGGGGCTACCTGGAAGACTCAGCAGATTCCCTAATCTGTTTATGTTACCACTTCTCTAGTTACCTACTTTGTGCCCATTTCTCCTTTTGCAAACTAGAAGCATCCTTTCAAATATTTATCTCTCATCTGGTAATTAAGTGATTAGTTATGATGAAGTCTTGATATTCTCAGAATTCCTGTTCACAAATGCTTTAAGATCCTTTAGATGTTGCTGATACTCATCATTAAAAAATGGGTGTTGGAGCCTGGTGTGGAGGTGAACACCTTTAATTACAGCACTAGGGAGGCAGAGGCAGGCGGATCTCAGTGAGTTCAAGGCCAGTCTGTTAGTGAGACAGGGTTACAGGGAGACATTGTCTCAAAAAGAACAAAAACAACAACAAAAAAAATGGGTGTTGGGCACTACCCACAGGCCTCTCTTTCTGGGGTAGGTCGATAGGGCCCTCCATGCCTTGACTCCCCCAGCCTCATTCACCCCCCCATCTCCCCCTGCTGGTCTCTCCTCCTAGCCTGGGCCCTGTGCCATTCCTTGTCTTGGGGCCCCAGACACCTGGGGAAACACCACTGCTGCCTGATCCTTTGCATCCAGACCAACTCAGTTCCTTCTTAAGTCCCCAGGGGCACTGCTTCTGGGCCTGGTCCCGCCCTCACCTCAATCTGCCTCCCCTGGTCAGCACAACCTGCCAGCCTCTTTTCTGGATGCAGGGGCTGACCTTTCCTCTTCCTATTCCTTTTCATTGACCAACCCAGCTCCTCAGTGCAGCCCCCAGGGGCCCTTGGGGCTGCCTCCCACCCACCCCCATCTTCCTTTGCATCTCTGGATGGAGTGGCCACCAGCTGCCCTAGACCAGCATCTTTCCTGGGTCCTGATCCTAGGCCAGTCCAACCTCCAAATGCCTGAGGCCAAAATCTATCCTGGAGGGATCCAGACCATGGGAGAAATCCAGAGATCATATGATCATCATCTAATTGGGCCTCTGGGGGAACTCCTGAAGACAAAAGCAATCTGGACACGGGCCAATATACAATCAAAAGAGAGAACTGAAAGCTTAGATGAACCAGCTTTTGATGCCCCAAAAGTAAACCACAAAAACACATAAAGTTCACAAAAATAAGCAGACGTAAACTTGAAGCCTTGAGTCTCACACAAGAATCAGAAACTACAAAAGAAATTCACATGTTAAAAATACAGAGAAAAAAATAATAATATGAAAAACCAAAATACCATATCACCACCAAAACTGAAAGCTTAGATGAACCAGCTTTTGATGCCCCAAAAGTAAACCACAAAAACACATAAAGTTCACAAAAATAAGCAGACGTAAACTTGAAGCCTTGAGTCTCACACAAGAATCAGAAACTACAAAAGAAATTCACATGTTAAAAATACAGAGAAAAAAATAATAATATGAAAAACCAAAATACCATATCACCACCAAACACAAATAGTCCTCTAGAGGAGTACAATGAGAACCCCCTAGAGATAATGCAGGACATGGAACTCAAAAGAACAATTATAAACATGATAAAAGAATTCAATGACTTT
>NW_008341889.1:2582171-2584381 GCF_000622305.1 Nannospalax galili | reverse complement strand
CTGAATGAACTCAGAAAGGAGTTAGAAATATTGAAGAATACTCAGGCTGAAATGAAGAAGGAAGTGAGACACTCAGTAAGCCAATTAGAAACAACAGGAGAAAGCCTCACCAA
This sequence comes from Nannospalax galili, assembly GCF_000622305.1. Taxonomy (NCBI): domain Eukaryota; kingdom Metazoa; phylum Chordata; class Mammalia; order Rodentia; family Spalacidae; genus Nannospalax; species Nannospalax galili. The sequence continues at coordinate 2,584,268 of NW_008341889.1, read as the reverse complement.
TAGGATGAACGAAATGGAAATCAGAGTATCAAGACTGGAAGATAAAGTGGACAAACTAGACCACTCAAACAAAGATTACAAAAAAATTTAAGATATCACAAGAATGGAATATGCAGGAATTGTGTGACACCTTAAAAAGACCAAACTTACGAATCATAGGCAAACAGGAAGGAGAAGAATCCCAAGATAAGGTCATGGACCAGATCTTGAACAGAATCATGGAAGAAAATGTCCCAAAATTAAAGAAATACATACCCATACAAATACAAGAAGCATATAGAACACCAAACAGACAGGAGCAGAAAAGAAACTCTCCACAGCACGTCATAGTGAAAATACTAACCGTACAAAACAAAGAGACAATACTGAAAGCTGCAAAAGAGAAACAACAAGTCACATATCAAGGAAAACACATTAGGATTACAGCTGACTTTTCAGTGCAAACCATGAAAGCCAGAAGAACCTGGACCAAAGTATTCCCAGGTTTCAGTGATAACAGATGCCAACCCAGATTACTATTCCCAGAAAAAATGTCTGTTACAGTTGAAGGGGAAAGAAAAGTCTTCCATGACATAAATAGGCTGAAGGAATTCATGTTCACAAAACCAGCTCTTCAGAGAGTTCTAGAAGCAATACAAAGAGCTGAAGAAAGGAATGACTATACCCAAGGGGTTGCGGAAAGAAATCCAATGAAGGTATAACTGTGGAAAAGTACAGCTATATCAAGAATGTAAATAGAAATAAAAATGACAGGATTCAATACTCACCTTTCATTAATAACTTTAAATATTAACAGACTGAACTCCCCAATCAAAAGACACAGACTAGCTGAATGGGTTAAAAACAAAACCCATCTTTTTCTTGTCTGTAAGAAACCCATCAAACCTTCAAGGACAGACACTATCTTAAATTGAAAGGATGGAAAAAAATATACCAAGCAATGGTATGAAGAAAAAAACAGGTGTAGCATTTCTAATATCAGTCAAAAAAGACTGCAGGGGTTGCAATTCTAATATCTGATAAAATAGACTTCAAAGTAAAACTAAACAGAAGAGATAAGAGGGTCAATTCATTCTGATCAAAGGAACAGTTAACCAAGAAGATATTACAATCCTTAACATATATTCACCAAACTCTGGTACACCCAAATTCATAAAAATAATACTACAGGACTTTAAGACCCAGATTAATCCCAAGTCAGTAATAGTAGGGGACTTCAATACCCACTGTCTCCATTAGATAGGTCAACAGGGCAGAGAGTTAACAGAGAGACAGACATCTGAATTAAGAAATACCATGTATCAAATGGACTTAACAGACATCTACCAAGTATTCCACCCAAGTACCAAAGGACATATTTTCTACTCAGTATCCCATAACACCTTCAAAACTGACCATACACTGGGGCACAAAACAAACCTCAACAAATACAAAATGATTGACATAATTCCATACATTCTATCAGATCACAATGCAATAAAGCTTACATTCAACACTGGAAGAAGCCCTAATCACCACATGAACACATCGAGATTAAACAACACACTCCTGAATGATAAATGGGTCAAAAGAGAAATTAAGAAAGAAATAAAAGTATTCCTGGAACTAAAGGAAAAGGACAATACAACACAAACTTACCTCTGGGCCACACTGGGATACGCTGAAATCAGTCCTTAGAGGGAAGTTTATAGTTCTAAGTGCCTACATCAAAAAATTGGAAAGAACACGAATAAATGACTTAACGTTGCAACTCAACCACACGTGAAAAGCAACAGCAAATGAAACCAAAATCCAACAGACAAGAAGAAATAACAAAAATCAGGGCAGAAATTAATGAAATTTAAACAAAGAAAACAATACAAAGAATCAACAAATTCAAGACTGATTCTTTGAAAAGATAAACAAGATTGACACACCGCTAGCCCAGTTAATCAAAAGAAAAAAAGAGCACCTCCAAATCAACAAAATCAGAGCTGAAAGGGGAAACATCACAACAGACACCAGAAACACACAGAACTTTAAAAACCTATATGCTCTGGAGTGTGTTACTGAATATATTAAAGCTGTGGTGAAATGCTTCTTCTAATCATGTAATTA
>NW_008341889.1:2580450-2581294 GCF_000622305.1 Nannospalax galili | reverse complement strand
CCAGGAAACCCTTCCCATTCAAATTAGCAAAAAAAAAATAAAAAACCTTGGAGTAAACCTGACCAAAGATATTAAAGAGCTCTACAAGGAAAATTTTAACTCTTTAATGAAAGAAATTGAGGAAGACATCAGAAGATGGAAAGACCTCCCATGCTAATGGATTGGAAGAATTAAATTAGAAAAATGACCATTCGACTAAAAGTCAGGTATAGATTCAACTCAATACCAATCAAAATCCCCATGACATTTTTCATAGAATTGGAAAAAACTACGCTAAGATTCATATGGAAGCAGAAAAGACCTCAGATAGCCAAAACAACCCTGAGAACTAAGAGCAATGCTGGAGGAATTATTATACCAGATTTTAAGCTGTATTACAGAACTATAGTCACAAAAACAACATGGTAGTGGCACAAAAATAGACCCGTAGATAAATGGAACAAAACAGACCACCCAAGTATGAGTAAATACAATTTCAGCCACCTGATATTTGACAAAAGGGCCAAGAATATTCACTGGAGGAAAGACAGCATGTCCAGCAAATGGTGCTGGCAAAACTGGATCTCCACCTGTAGAAGAATGAAACTAAACCTCTATATCTTTCACCCTGCACAAAAGTCAATTCCAAATGGCTCAAAGACCTCAATGTAAAGCCTGAAACTCTGAAACTGTTAGAAGAAAACATTGGGAAAAGCCTACAAGATATAGGTATAGGAAAGGATTTTCTAAACCGGACAGCAATTGCTAAGGAAACAAGGGCAAGAATTAAAAAATGGGACTTCATTAAACTAAAGAGCTTCTGTACATCAAAGGAGGCAACCAGAAAAGTGAGTAGAAAACCCAT
>NW_008341889.1:2578380-2579926 GCF_000622305.1 Nannospalax galili | reverse complement strand
GAAGAAAGATGAAATCATGAAATTTGCAGGTAAATGGATGGACCTAGAAACTGTTATACTAAGTGAAGTAACACAGACTCAGAAAAAAAACCAATATATGTTCTCCCTCATATGTGAATCCTAGAACCAACCCCTGATAAGTGAGTATGTAACCAGAGATAACTACAGGAACCAGAATAATGGGAAGGAAACAGGGAGGTAAAGGAAAAGAAAGAACCTGAAAGAGAACAGTAGGAAACAGGCCTTAATAAGGGAGATATGGATAAATATTGGGTTAGTTTAAGGAAGGGTATACAAGGAACCTAGGGGATAAAGTGAAAGAAGGAGCTCAAGAGAGGTAGGACAGTAGGAGAAGGGTATTATTAAGGGAGAAACGGGGGAAATGGAGGCACCTTAAGTGGGAAATCTATGATGAAGGGGTGAGACAATGTGAGAGATAAATAATGCCTAGCTAGTTTTGAAAACGAGAGGAAACCATATTAGTCCAACAACCTACTGACAAATTATACATAGCAGATCAAGAAATATATGTCTAGGTAAGGTTAATCTGAGAATAATTGGTCTTTACCCAAGATTTATCTACTTGATGCACAGTAATTAAAAGTACCAGACTGGTCGAACTAACCTTCTTGGATGTTTAACAGACATACTTTGAGGCCTATAATAATTTGGTCAGAGGGACATAAAGGACAGTTTTTGCTCCTTACCCTCCTAAGTCGACTAGTTCCAGGGGACTATGAGCATCTCTCAAAATGTCCTGTAATTGTAGTGGGTCACCTGTCCTCTTGATCAAGAAGGCTGAGGAGAACTCACCAGATGGACTTGAACCCATGTCCAGTCTACAAAGAGGAGGGTCAACACAGAGGAATCGTTTTCTCCATGCTTCCAAGTGAAGCCAACCATGGTTGAGCAGGATTTATCTTCACATAGGGAGAACTGGTAAAAGAAAGGAGCCAGGGGGCTCCTCCCAAGCCCATGTGACCCCTGAGGAACAGATCCTCAAATGACCTTAAGAGTGAAAATAAATCGGTTTACCTGGTACAACTCTATGGCCTTAAACACCCAAAAGGAAAGAATAACCAAAGATTAAAGGGGCCAATATAATTTCATAAGAATCCATATGTATAGCTAAAGGCTACATAACAAGCAACAATGCCAGACAGGTGATACCTTTTTTTGAGTTGTTGGCCAGGGTGGCCAAAGGGATTTCCAGATAGTAACCCAGCATTGAACTGGGAAATTGAACAGCAGACCCCAATCTTATTCAAAGGAATATTGACAACTGATTGCTGCTTGAAGAGGAACAGCTGGCTCTCCTAAAACAAAGACCTCTAGGTAGGCTGACTAGATTCACCGAAAGGGCAAGTAGTGGAGAATGGCTTGGGGGGTGCTGACATCACAACAGACAGCAGCAGGGATATTAAGTATAAGGGCTCTAGTGAGGCGACAGAGGCTATGGGAGGGTGCCATCTGGGAAGTGGGTGTTTGTTGAATAAGATGGTTTGGGATGTTCTGTGTGATACACACACACACACACACACACACA
>NW_008341889.1:2568313-2578145 GCF_000622305.1 Nannospalax galili | reverse complement strand
CAATGAGTCTTTCTGCAAGGAACAATATATTCTAAAATGAAATGGAGATCAATTTTAAAGGTTAAAAAACTCATTCAATATTTGTCTTACAGGGCTTGTACTGAGTTCAATATTGTATAACTGTATCAACTCAACTGTGAACCTAGAAAGTTGCACCCACTTGTGAAAGGATCTACTCTTGCTCTGGAGTATGTTACTGAATATGTTAAATCTGTAGTGAAATGCTTCTTCTAATCATGTAGTTATTAAAAATTTAAAAAATGTTGATTAAAATAATAATTCTTCAAAACATAAAATTTGCTCCTTAATAATTAGTAGATGTGAAAAACATTACCATTGAAATCTACCTGATGACTTTACATCCATGCTCAGATGCCAAGGCGCTCAGAAAGTAATCGACTGTGACCAGTGATAATCAGATATATAGAGATTATAAATGCATGTGCAAACATCTTAATGTCAATTGCACTAAAAATGAAGTTTTCTGTATGAAAGTGTGTATTTTCATAATGAAATGGAGATCTGTTTTAATGGCTAAAACTTCATTTATTTTTATACCTTATAGGTTTTTTACTGAGTACAATATTGTATAACTGTAATAATTCAACTGTAAACCTAAAAATTTACAGCCAATTTTGAAAGAGATGCATCTTAACTCAGGAAATTGTTATTGAATATGTCAATGCTGTTGAAATAAAATGCTTCTTCTAAGTATGTGGTTATTAAATAAATAAGTAAAACAAATAACAAATAAATGGAACCTCTGCTATATAACAAGAATCTTCACATATTGCTGCTAAGCAACCTGGGTTTGGGTGACAAGATGGTACTGATGATGGATAAAGAAGCTGAAAACAAGCCATATCCTCTGTCTTCAGGATCACTCCAGCAATCCTTCTACCAAGCTACAGAGGTCTCTGGCAACAAGCACAGGCAGTGGGCAGCAGGTCTTAGCAGGAGTGTGGTCCTGTAGGTATTTAATTCTTTCCAGGGACGTTCCCAGCTGGAGGTGATTACTTCCAGACCCTGAATCAACATTTCCTGTGTAGGAACTAGGAACCTTCATTTCCACATCATAGTGCCTGCTCATTTCTGAAAGAGGGATCACTCTTTTTATCTGTCATGAGCTATTGTTTGTGCCTGGTGCTCTCCTAACTCTTACTTTCTGGAAGAGGTGGAAATTATCCCCAGGAAATGGGGAGACTGAACTTACTTCCTTTCAAATTTCAATTGAGTAGTACTTGTAGGAAATAATTATAGGCAAGATTTTTCTCCTAAGCTTTAGAAAAAGTAAGAAATTATTAAATACTGAAGTTTTCCCTTGGGAAAAAAATGGGTGTTGTACTGGGGCATAGATTATGGAAAAGTGGTATACAAAGCAATAAGAAAATAATATTCTTTTTATTTCCATTGTCTTCAACAATGAGATCAATTATCAAGGCCTTAACAAATCCTATTGAAAGAAAATGAGAGACCATCTTGAAAAATAATGGCTAATAATTATTCAGATCTTTGTAAGGACAGCTATTATTCTAAATATTTTATATATCATATATAATGAAATCTTAAGATTTTATGAAGTAGAAATGATAAATAGCCACGCACTAGAAGTGAGACATAAAAGACGGACGGTGCTTGAGAAATTTTCCTGATGCCACACAGCTACTAGGTGATGGAGGCAGAATTTGAGCAGAGGCATATGACTTCTTTCTGAGGAGGAATAAAGTGAATGGAGGCAATGCAAGAGATTAGAGATGACCTGGATAGTATCTTTAAAAATCAGTAGCGTGGGAAAGAGTCACATTGTTCTTTCCTCCCATAAACACCAAGGCTTAGCAAAAAATAATTTGGCTCTCTTCTCTTCTGGAAAGTGATAGCATGTATGGAAATCTCCCACTTTCAGGACAGGAATCCAGTCTTGTAACCACTGTTCTCATGAAATTTGGGGGAATCATATGTAGGAAATATACATTTTTGTCTCCAAAGTTTCAAAATGGATAAACATGATGAATTAGTTCAGTTATCCAGGACCACTGAGTAAATAAGGCCTAAATTCAGTTCCTTTTCTGTTTTTTTATCCAAATTTTTGTTTAGCTACATAATGTGATATACCTGAAGTTCTTCAATGAGATTAACGACATTGAGGTACTCTAATATACAGATGTCAACATGTTAATATTTGGGTTCAAATTTGATCCTATTGTGAACTGTCAAGAGCAAGGAAAATCATAATATAGTATACATTTTCATAATCCCAAAATGAAGCTGTTTTAATCTTTTAATGACAAATTTATGAACTAGGGCAGACCTAGACTCTAGCAGCAGCAAGAGTTTATAAAATATATTTTAATATAAATACATTTATTTTAATGGTCTGAAATACTGTTTTAATTAAGTCATAAATATATTTATGAAATCACTTTTTTATGTGAACTTGTGGCAATGATGGCATCAAGTACAGGACCTGTTATTCCAATTCAATCATACAAGGGTCCAGAGTGGAGCAAGGGAAGAAGGTGGTTGGCTGGCCCAAGTCTGGGAACTACTGGAGACTGATTACTACTGGGTGAGGTGAATTAGACCTTACTTACAACCTCTAGATAAGCTGGCTAGACTCCAGTATATGAATTTGCACCAAAAGACAGCTGGGTACAAACGTTTGACTGGATGGGGAGGGATGAACACGGGAGGGCGTCTAAATTTGATTCAGAATTATTGCATGAAATGCACATAAGCACAATAAAAACTTTTTAAAATTATCAGTATGTGAAATAAAAAAGAAACCTCCCAAATTAAGGTTAAGAGAGAATCCTCATTTCTAAAGTCAGTTATTCCAGAAAAAGTATTTAATGATGCCAAAAGCAAGAGAAGAAAGTACTTTTGAGTGGAGTAAATTATTTTTGGTTGCAAATTTACCAGCACACCAATTTGTTCCAGGTGTTCTGAATCCATGGCATGTAAATTTCAACACAACTGGCAGAATTCTCCCAGGAGGGGACAATTCATGTATGCACAGGCAGCCTCTCATCCCTAAGAGGTGCACTTAGACTGCTTACACAGTTAAAAGTTTGCAAGGGTTCAGGACCAGGTGCTTACTCCCTTGTAACTGTGTTTTTAGTTCTATGCCATAGTGGTTATTTTAGTGTCTCTTACAGAGAATTCTGACTCTTTGCAAAGTTTCTAGCTCCTGGCCAGGAGCTAACCAGTATAATGTACCTCAAATTCAAGAGGTAGCAATGTAATTGGTGGCCTTGTTGATATTCTACAAGTCTTGACCTTAACAATTATTTTCTTTGCCCTCTATGTTTAGTAAAATGTACAACATCTGGTCTAGTGATGCCTCACAAAAATAATTTGAAGCTAAAATCCATAGGGCTCAAACACATATGCACTCCACTCAGTAATGTAAAAGTAGCAGACACTGTTTTGTTCACTGTGATGTAGAAAGACTGTAAAGACTCTTCCTTGTGATGGAAGCTTTGCCTCCATTCAATGCCCTAGAAAAGCTGCAGATGCAGAAGAGGCAATTGCATGTTGCATCTAAATCCTTGTTCCTGACAAATCACTGGAGATCTATTTCTTCCTGTTGGATGTTGAGCTACCTCTAGAGGTAGGTGGCTGGCACCACTCCTTTTTCCAGAGCCTTCTACTTTCTGTATTCTATTTGAATTATTTCACACAGACCCATTAACTTTTTCGAGTCTTACCCAGTGAGAGACGGTTAATCATAAGTTTTGTACTTCTATCATCAAACACCAATCTTAAATATATAGACCAGAAATAGTTTTTAAAAAGTACACAAAAGAATGTAATTTAAATAAGAAAAATTTACATTTGGAGAAGCTTTTGGTGGTACGAATATGTGACTTGGCCCTTGTTGCTACACATTCATGGTTTCTACACATTAGTTTTCAAATCAGATGGGTTTTAAATTCTGTATTTGACTAAATTGAAATAGTATAATATCACGCCATGGTATGTTGATCATGGTAGATAAAACCAGCTTTTGGTGCTTTGTCCAAAAGAAAATGTCTGTTTTCCTAGATGCAGGGATTTAAACAAAGATTCTTGGGTTTCAGGAAAGGCTTCAAGGGGAAATGTCAATGAGAGGGGTCTGTATGAAATTATCAAACAACATTTTCAAAGATATATCAACTCCAAATCTTAAAATAATATGGCTTATTTATTAATACTTTATAATACCATAGATATTGAAAAATATGTTCATATGAATTCCTCTTATCAGGATGTCATACCATCTTTACCTGTGTATTTTTATTCTCCTTGATAGCAATAAAAACTGAGGGTAAAAATGTGGTAAGTGGCTCTTGGAAAAAGATGGCATATTTAAGGCTAAATTCCAATTAATTATTGTTTCTGGGCTACCATTTACTTAATAATAAAGCCTGTCTCTGCACTGCAGGTCAGAGAAAAATAATATAATATTTCCCTGCACAAATATATTATTTTTCTGACATCATTCAAGCTTAGGCATATGAGTTTCTTTCTGAGAAGCATATAAATGTGGTGTGTGTACTTTCTAGGACTGTGTTATATAGGATCCTACACAATGGCATTATTATAAATTTTAGTGTGAATAAAAATTACCAAATTTGATGTATTAGTCACTTTTCTGTTGCTGTGATAGAAATACCATGACCAAGGAAACATAAAATGAAGAGTTTATTCAGCTATGGTTCCAAAGGGGCAAGAGTCAGTCCAACATGGCGGGGAAGCATGGTGGCAGAGAAGGCTGAAGGAGGCGTGGAAACTAAGCTCTCACATCTTCAAGCAGGCCCAGGAAGCAAGAAACTGACCGGAGATCCACCCAAGGCTTAAGAACTCTCTAAGCCTGCCCCCAGTGATGTGCCCCCAGCATGGCCACACCTTCTAAGACCTCCCAAAGCAGTGCCAACTGGGAACAAAGTGCTCAAATGTTTGGAACCTATGGGGGACATTCCCCTTCAAACCACCACAACTGGGATGGAGCACATACCCTTGACTTTATTGCTCCTCACAGCCCAGCAAAAGAAATGCTGGAATTATTTACTTAGTATGATATTAAAGGGTCATATCCATCTCTGATGCTAATGAAATGCTCTTTTGATTTGTTTTGTGCCTCACTTTGATTTTGTTATTTTTTATATATTTTGTATTTTTGAGAACTTCATATATGAGCATCGTATTTACATCACTTCAACACCTCTTACTCCCCACCTCCAATTCCACCCATGTCCCCTTCAACTCCCTCTCAATTCTTGTCCTCTTCTTTGATTATTATTGCTACACACATACTTGCTCAATTTATACATGCATAAATTATAAATATACATATATGTGGATTTTATACTATGTATTATATTTATACACACAGTGAGTCCATTTAGTGGTGCTTATGTGGACATGTATTTAGGGTTGACCACTTGGGATTAGGTAAACTGTCATGGATCTAGTCTCTGGAGAAAACTAATTCTCCTTCCCTCAATATCCACTTATTGTTTGCAGCTCTTCACCTAGAGGTGGGACTCAATGCAAATTTCCTCCATCCACATTGGTATGTCAACTGATATGGTCATTATGCAGGTCTAGTTAGGCTAACATACTTTGGAGATTCCATGGGTGTAGCTTCTCTTTCATGTGTATAATACATTTTGTTTTTAGCAGGAGACATCCTGTTCCTCTGCCTCCTCTTTCATAAAGCTCCCTGAGCCCTATGGGTAAGTTTGCATTGTTTCTGTTTCAATTAGGGATGGGTACCCACAGTTGCTTTATTCTCTGCATATTGACCAGTTGCAGATCTCTGTAATAGTCTTCATCTGTTGCAAAAAGAAGCTTCTTCAGTGAGTAGTGAAAGATGCAATTATCTGTAAATAAAAGAATATGTATTTAGAATGCAGTAAGAAATTATGTTGGTCTAGGGAAGTAAAAGAAATAGGTTTTTCTGTAGGGTCTAGGACCTCTCAGCCAGTCTTTTTTATTTTCAGAATTTCACAGAAATTGAACAGTATATGAAAATTAAAATTCATTTGTACTTTAAAATTCCCATACTTTGAGAGATACTTCTTATGGGCAAAAAAAAAATCTTATTTCTTAAAGTACTGATCATAACAAACTAGAGTCTTAGGCTCTGATCCACTCAACAAGGAGGAAACCTTGGAAACTAAGTTGTAACACTGCTTTGTTCCTGGTTTGTTGGCTTAAGATATGAAATTTGAAGTAACCATCCAATGTACTCAAATGCTTCTGTTACAATTTACCAGTGGAAGACTGCTCCTCTTGGTTGGTAATTATAATTCACAGTCATCAGAAGCACTGATAATGTCATTCACCTTTGATTGTGGCCATTTTATTTGTGTCCTTTGCGGGCAGTACCACAGCTATGACTTAACATGATTATTGCAGAAAAAATATAATGGGCACTCATTATCACAAGAGTCCTTGAAAACAAGATGAAAGAATGATGTGGGCTTTCAGTTATTCACATGAAAAGGGAGATTTGCAGATGTAGTAAATCTAGGCTCTCTGTATCACTGTAACCATGAGAGTTGCCCCTTGAGGACAGGAAGGTCCTTTTGAAAGGAGTGTACCTATGGTTGCATTATTGTGCTTCTGTTACCATTTTGATGCATGAACTCAAGATTTCTTTGTTTACCTTAGGTAAGGTGGTAATAATGATATTTGTTGGGATGTGATCAGTACTTCATTTTCTCTCAAATGGATTTGTGGGGCAGTCTTACAGAATATATGAGAATTAAAAAAAAAATCAAAGGCCCAGCAGAAAGATGTCAGAAAGGTATTTATCGTATTTCAGCCTTTCTCATCTTTCTGCCAGTTTCAAGCCACACTCAGTAACGAGGATGAAACCTGGGAAATTAGTCATAGCGTGTTGACTCACTGTACAATAGTGCCTTTTATTCTCCCCAAGGTATCTTCTCTTGATTTTCTCAGTGATTAACCAATGAATAAATCTTTGAGTGCAGAATAAAGTAGAAAAAGCAAGTGTTGTGTGTGGGAGGGAGGAGGAGTTGGGGAAGGAGAACTGGAACCCCTGGTATTAAAAAGAAGGGAAGTCTGTACACAGTAAAATTGTAGGTCAGATAGGTTATGGCAAAAAACTGGACGATCTTCACTTAAAGATTCATAATAGACTAATTGGAACTGTAAATTGAAGCAAATATTCTATGTACATAATGATTTCAACAAACATCTCACTATTTAGCCTTCACAGCACTAAGAGAGGGATCATTATTTTCTGCTCAGTGTGGGCTTGCCGTACTTAGCCTTATTCAGCACATCCTTCTCCTTCCCCTCAGGAGACAGGTTATATACCTGACCTGAATTAGAAAAGTTAGCAAGTGAAATGAGATTTCCCCTAAGTCCATAATAGTGTTCATTGGAATATGTTTGAAAGCTTATCCTTAGTATAGTAATACTCATTTCTCTACACTTTCATTACTTTGCAATTGAATCCAATTCCCACAGTCTTCACAGCGGCACACAACAGAACAGTCTCTGATTAGCTTATGAAGAAATTTACTGGTGTACAGTTGTGCATGAGCACATGTGTGGACATGCACATTCACTTTCTATTAACTACCAAGAGGATATTCTGGTCCCCAGAGTAAGGAGGAGTCATAGCCAGGCTCAGAACTTTGATGCAATTAGATATCAAATGCATACTTCTTCCTATTGTTATTGGAGTTTACCTTATAGCTATGCGTATCATTATTTTCCAGTTCCCCACTTATTTTCACCTTGCAAATCCTCCCAGGTTCTTTACAATCCATGAAATAGTTCTAGTCCTGTACAGACAAATACACCTTTGTATTTTCTAAACTTTAATCATTTTTAAATACATTAGGTACTTCTTGTGGTATCTGTGTGGCACTCTTTGACACACTGTCTATTTCACTTTATATAAATTAGAGCATATTTTGTTGTTAGTATATAGATTCATCTATGCACAAGCCTTGCTATTACAAGTCAAGTGTCAAGTTATGAGTTCCAGAAAGAAATTTCCTTAAGCTGTATGTTGTGTTGAACTTTATATTTTGTACTTAGGCAACAAAATGGGTAAAAGAAAATATTAACAATACAAGAAAAAAGATTGATACAAAGGATAAAAGCAGGCTCTAGGTAAAATCCAAACTTCATGTAAAGGTAACACCCAGGAGCCAGATTTCAGAGCTCAAAATGTAAAAATGTAACAAAATTAGTGGGTCGCAAAGAGACAGAAGTTGAGTCTCAATGAGAATTAGCAGGACAACTACTGTGTAACTGTTGTCATGAGAAGCAGGATGAGGTCCAATGGGTCTTTGTTCCTAAGAGATGGACAGGGCAGAAAGAAACATTTAAAACATTGAAATGTAGCAGAGCTATCACTTTACACATGTAAATTCTTGAGGTAGTGTTTGGATTTTTTTCCACTAAACCTTCTATCTTGTGTTCATACCATTTTGAAAAAAAAAGCAACTGTTTTCCAGTTAATATGGCATATTTCCCAAGCATATTTAATTCAGTCTCTGACTTATACAGTAAGATTTTCCTCAAACAACTAATCAAGGCTCTTAGTACACAGCTTTAAGTACTGCAAAGTTTTGATACCATAGATTTAAGTCTCATTTATGTATAACTTGTTGGAGAAATCCTTGAGAATAGTAAATATTTTCAGTCACCTAAATTTTTTTTGGTTTATTTATTTTTATTTTAGGTGTATAAGTGTTATGCCTTTATGTATGTAAATGCACCCATGTCATGCATTGCCCATGGAGGACAGAGAGGGTGTTGGATACCCTGGAACTGGAGTTATGGAAGGTTGTTAGTTGTCATGTGGGTTCTGGGATTTGAACCTTGATCTTCTGCAAGAGCAGCCAGTGCTCTTGACCACTGAGCCATCTCTCGAGCCATTTTCAGTCACTTTTATATTTCCTCCAAGTCCATCACAGTACTTTTCATAGAGTATTCGATGAATACCTGTTGGTTAATTTGTCCTTCTTAATTCTACATGATCCATTTAAATATTATGAATATTCAAATCACTTTTTCTAATGATTGTAACTCTAATTGATAAACCCTCATTAAAACTCAGTTCCCTGCTACCCTCAGTCCTCTCTTGGGGTAAGTCTATCATGGAGCCCTCTGCACCTTGACTCCCCCAGCTTCATTCACCCTTCCATCTCCCCCGCTGTTCTCTACTCCTAGTATAGGCCCTGCGCCATTCCTAGTCTTGGGTCCCCAGACACCTGGGGAACGAATACTGCTTCTTGATCTTTTTCACCCAGACCAACTTAGTGCCTTCCTTGGGACCCAGGAGCACTGCTTCTGGACCTGGCCCCGCCCTCACCTCTCTCTGCTTCCCTGGACCTGCACCACCGGCTAACTCTCCTAGCTTGCTCTCCTACCCTCAGGCCTCTCTTGGGGTAAGTCTGTCATGGAGCCCTCCGCACCTTGACTTCCCCAGCCTCTTTCACCCTTCCATCTCCCCCGCTGTTCTCTAATTCTAGTTTGGGCCCTGCACCATTCCTAGTCTTGGGTCCTCAGACACCTGGGGAACCAATACTGCTTCCTGATCTTTTTCACCCAGACCAATGTAGTGCGTTCCTTGGGCCCCAGGAGCACTGCTTCTGGACCTGGCCCAGCCCTCACCTCCCTCTACTTCCCTGGTCCTGAAACACCCACCATCTTCTTTCTGGGGCTGACAGCCTCTTTCTGGGGCTCCGAGGCTTACCTTTCCTCTCCCTGGTCCTTTGTATCCAGTACAACCCAGCTACTCAATCCACACCCTGGGAAATCTTGGGACTTCTTCCCACCCCATCTGCCTTTGCATCCCTGT
>NW_008341889.1:2564046-2564329 GCF_000622305.1 Nannospalax galili | reverse complement strand
GATGGAGTTTTACTCAGCAGTAAAGAAAGATGAAATCATGAAATTTGCAGGTAAATGGATGGAACTAGAAAATGTTATACTAAGTGAAGTAACACAGACTCAGAAAAAAAAATGGACATATGTTCTCCTTCATATGTGGATCCTAGTCAGACTCTGATAAATAAGTATGCAAACAGACATAACTCTAGGAACCAGGACCAGGGTAAGGAAACAGTGATGTAAAGGAAAAGAAATAACCTAAAGGAGAATAGTATGTAACAGGCCTTAATAAGGGAGATATTGA
>NW_008341889.1:2548954-2562928 GCF_000622305.1 Nannospalax galili | reverse complement strand
GAGGGTGCTGACAACACAGTGGACAGTGACAGGGATGGCAGAGTATGGAGCCTCTAGTGGGAGAGGAAGGCTGTCTGTCTGACGAGTTTGTATTCATGCTCAGATGCTGAGGAGCTCAGAAGGTGGGCGACTGTGATAGTCATAAGTCATATATATAGAGATTAGAAATGCATGTCAAAACGTCTCAATGTCAATTGCCTTAAAATGAATCTTTCTGTATGAAACTGTGTATTTTAACAACGAAGTGGAGATCTTTTTTAAACGCTCATTTAATATTTAATTTTATGTCTTGTCTGTAAACCTAAAAATGTACAGCCAATTTTGAAAGAGATGTACCCTAGCTCAGAAAATATTATTGAATAGGTTAATGCTGTTGTAATGAAATGCTTCTTCTAATTAAAAAAAAAAACTAAAAAAAGATGTTCTGTATGAAGTACACAAAAATTCAATAAAATTTTTTTCAACAACAACAACAACAACAAAAAACTCAGTTCCATCAGGAGTAGTACAATGGCACAATGAGTATTGGTGCTTGCTGCCAAGCTTGATGATTAAGAGTTCAATACCCAGAAACCATGTCCACATGAGTGCAGGATGTGGTACATACCCCCCTTTCTCCAAAGGAAATAAAGAACCCTATGTAAAAAAAAAAAAAGATGAAGAAAAACTCAATGATATCATTAATGTGCCTTAGTACAATGAAAAGTTGGGTAGGTGTAATGGGTAATTCAACAGAAAGCTTCTCTTTTTAACATTGTCTCACATTTTTAACTGTATGTTGTATTGTCTTTGAAAACATTTGGACCTCTCATTTAGATGAGCTATGTAACATGCAGAGAAAGATAAAAACAATCTGTGTGCCAAGTCACATATGAAGGGATGGTTCTAAATATACCAGCCACTAATTCCTTTGAGTGATCATATTTATTTTTTGATTGCACAAGACCTTACTGATTTCAAAGCGGAAAAACAGGAAGAAATGAAAATACTTGAACCACAGGACAGTTTCAGGTGATGCCTTTGGCACTGAACAACTGACATTCCATTTCCAAGTCTGAAAATGTAAGAGATATAACTTGACTTTGAGCAAATGTGATGTGGTAGCTACAGCCAGTGGCAAGGCAGAGCTAAGTATCCTTAGAGGACAGAGTGCTTAGTGTGTACAGTAGGCCATGCTGTTCAGAACACAGCATGAGGAGATGAAATGGGGGCTCTCTAATTTATTGTATCCTGAGGAAGTTTTCATAATGTTGCCTTGGAAGTTTTATGGTGGCAATTCCTCTGAGCCATGAGAAAGTCCTTTGCCACATAAGAAAAGTTTTTCAGGAATCATTTTGTTTTCAGACAGGGTTTCCTTTAGCCCCAGCTGGCCTCAAACTCACTATGTAGGTAGCTTCAGGAGTCTTTTAAATTTTTTATTATTTATTTTTATTTTATGTGTATTAGTGTTATGCCTGCATTTGTGTAAGTGTACCCAAGTGTGCAATGCCTGCAGAATACAGAAGAGGGCATTGGATTCCCTGGAACCAGAATTATGGACAGTTGTTAGCTACCATTTGGGTGCTGGAAACTGAGCCTGTTTCCTCTGCAAGAGCAGTCAGTGATCTTAACCACTGAACCATGTCTCCAGCCCCCTTCTCAGGAGTCTTGATTCTCCTGATGTAACTGTAGGACCCAGGAAAATGGAAATGAACCATGGGGAAAAATGAAAAGAAAAAGGTTTGGAGAGGGAGATAGTAGGAGACAGGAGAAAATGGGGAAAAGGGGGGTTATTTTAACTGGGGAGGGTATAGAGAGGGAGAAGACATAGATACAAGAAAGTGAGAAGACAGACAAATAATGCATAGATGGTATGAAAACCATAGGGAAATGTGTTAGTTCAAAGTTTCACTGAAAAATACACATACAATAAATATACTCGTGGATATATATGACTAGAGGCTATATAACAACAACAACAACAACAACAAGAACAACAAAAACAGATTTCCAGGCACTAGAAACTTACCTTCAAGTTACTGGTCAGGGTAGCCAAAAGACTCTCAAAATAGCAGATTATTGCTGCAGCCCCTTATTGCCACCCAGAACTTGAAGTTAAGACCTTATTGCTGAAGACAGGATGCATTTCAGACACAGGACTTGGAGCAATCAAACTGGAACTGACCTGGAAGCCTCCTCCCTGAAGACTAGCTCTCATGGTATCAGAGAATACAGGTTGCCAAGGGAGAATCAGTCAATGATCCTATCCAGATGTGAAGCAACAGACAACAATGACTGGCCCAGCAAACTATTGCTATTGGTTCAGTCATGGTACCTTTTCCTTGAGGGTTATCAACAGCTGTCTAATTGCAAACTCATGCGTGATACTGTAAACATAAGCAAATACACATGACCAAAGTGGTCAGAGATCCTAGACAACAACCTACTTTTGCCACGTTCTTAGACCAACATATCTTAATTTATTCTAAATATGCATTTTCATATTTACAGAGAAGTGTACTTCTCACACCTCATGAAAGACTTTTATTTTGCAACAGATGGAGACTATTACAGAATTCCATAACTGGTAAAGCTCAGAGAATAAGTATCTGTAAGATGGGTAACCCTAAGTGACACATTTTCAATGGAACCTCTACACATAGGATGAATTTATCACTTTAATCTCAGCAGAGAAGTTTCCTTATATAGCAGATGGTGATTTATACAGAGACCCACAATTAGCTAACATGCAAAGAACAAGAGGCCACAGAGTACAGCTAAGCCATCTCTCCAGCCTCCTTTTCAGGACTCTTGATTCTTCTTGACTAATTGAAGAACTGGGTTCTCATAGAGTGCATTATGATAGACACAGAGCATCTGATCAAAACCAAAAACTCACAGAGTACACTAGAAAAAAGAAAACCTCTCTTATGAATTAAAGCAGATGCATAGTATTCTTATCTGAAGAAAATTCTTAAATTTAATATGTAAAATTATTTTTCCTCTATATAATTTTTGATTTTGTCCCACTACCATTTTGCATTTATTGAATGATATGCCAAATGTTGAGTTGAATTTTCATGTTATTACTGTTTGTAAACCTGGCACCAACCACCTGAATCATGCATCATCAACCTCCTTAAAACGTAGTGAGTTGGATTGTCAAGAAGTTAGGCACAAGATTATGCAACTAGTAAAATTTACTCTAACTTCGTCTCAATCTTTATTTAAATAAACATTTAAAAATTATTATTATTATTACTATTGATGTGTAAGAATGTATTCCCTGTATATATGTAAGTGCATCCATGTTGTACAATGTTTATGGAGGTTGCAGGAGGGCATCCTCTGGAACTGGAGTTACAGATGGTTTTGAGCCACCATGTGGGTGCTAGGAATTGAACCCCAGTCTTCTGCAAGAGCAACCAGTGTTCTTAACTGCTGAGCTATTTCTCCAGTCACTCAAGTCTTATTCTTCTAATTACTAACTTGGTAGAACTCCTAAGCAAGAAGCAGACATTTTACTAGGCACAGCACAAGTCTGGTGCAAAACCATGCACTGAGAAGAGAATCTGGATAACAAAGTTGTTGCTCAATAATGCAGTACTGAAGACTTCTACCAGGAACCAAAAACTATTACTTATTTCCTTTCCATTAAGTATATGTATATATAGTGTGCTTCAATTGCACAAAGTTGATTCCATGATATCTCAATTTAGTTTAAGTCATTTTCAAGAAAAGAATCTTTAAGACCTGCTATATAATATATGGTCATTTAGGCTAGGAAGTCAAGAAGAGAAAATTAAGTAAACAAAGTACCTACATGAAAATCCCTGGAGTACATGTGACTATGCCAATAGCATTCTCAAAAAGGCTACTGTTCCAAGCAGCTCCTAAGTATACACATGCATTAATGTTCAGACAATCTATATGCATTTCTCATAGGGTTTCTAAGGCATCACTTTTCCCTCTAGGTTTCCTAGTCCCCCGAAATTCATTCAGAACACAGTGCAAGATAGAAGAGACCTGCTTTAGAGTGACAAATATGTTGTACAGCACTCATCAAAGAAGCATCTTATTGCAACATGTGGAAGCTACTGCAGAGTTGCACATCTGGTCAGGCATAGAGAACACACGCCTGGGAGATGCCCAGTACTAGGTGACACATCTACAGTCGAATCTCTACAACCAAGGCTCATGGAACATAGAGGAATAAGGGCTAGAGAGAGGGATAATGCACCCCTCAACTCTCACCATTGAGGCTTCCATGTACATCAGAGTACAGTACACACAGGAGGCCTCAACTGGCTAAGTTTTGGAGAATAAGAGATTGTAGAGTGTAGGAGGGACTCATATGGACCCTCACCCACCCATGGTTCAGGGACCATTTTGGAAGAGGAGGTAGAAAGATTGTAAGAGCCAGGGCTGGTTCATGAAAGTAAGGAGGTAGAGACTTCCAGGCCACTGGAGGCTTGCTCATGTGAGCCTATGGTAGCGATGACCTTGAATGTGGGACCCATGTTAGCTCAATTACACTAGGGCCCAAAGAGGAGGTGAGAAATCAGTGCAGGTCAGCACTAGATTGAGAACTAGTTGAGGCTGATTGTTGCCGGGTGAGGGAGAGTATGATTTACATATTATCACTAGATAGGCTGACTAGACTCCAGTGGATGCATTTACACTGAAGGACATTTGGGCACAAATACCTGAATGAATAGGACTCAGAATGGAAAGCAGAGTGTACAGGGTTCTCTGAGGGGAGGGAGGGAGGCATGGACTGGGGAGGGATTCTAGAGGTGAGTGGGAAATACTGTATGAACTTTTAAAAGCTCAATTAAAAAAGTAAAATAAAAGCTTTAAAAAAAGATACTGTTTTCCAGGTTTTAGTAGTTCTTTTACAAAGGAATTCATCTTTTCTCCCCTTTCTTCCACTTTCCTCTGAGTACTGGGATTAAAGATGTTCCCACCATACCTGGCTATAGCTTCTAATTTTAATATTTAGTAATTTTGAAGCCATTTTTAATGTTTACTTATTATGATAATTGCATGCATAATTAACAATTTTATATCAATTTTCAAATTATTTCTATAAGTATCCTCTTTAATTTTTAAATGTTTGTAGAATCTGTAGGGTTATATAATTTCATTAGTAGCAGCATCATTAATGTTGATAAGTCTATTGCTTCTATATAAGACTCACTAAAGGTTAAAAATGCATTCCTTGTCTTAAACAAGAAAAGGTGCATTCAGGATAGTATGGTCATAGAAATTAGACTTTTCAAAGAATCTCAGTTTAACATTGTAACTCCATCTCCATTTTATCTTTACTTTTCAATTTTTCACTTTTATTAGTGTATTTTACATTCTTTTAAATGTTAGGTGTTCTTTTTAAATTGATTCCCTTATTTGAAAACTATAATGAGTTTGGGTTTTGACCAAAGCCTGGTTTCCACACAAGCAAAGAAACAACATCAAAACAACAACAACAACCCCCCCCCCCAAAACCAACAAAACAACAACAACAACAAAAACCTACTACTGACACGATTTATTCTGAAGCTAAATATGAGTGACCATGGCCTGGGAACACAGATTCACTTTACCTCAAATACCATGTTCCAACAGGTAACAGTTTTATGAAGTTTTTATAGTCACAGAAAAAAGAAAGACACTTAAAACACATCAGTGGAAACGTCAGGTAGGTGGCTTACAGCAAAGCAGGAAACTGTTCCAGACTTCAGATGTTATTTTGTTACATTCTTAATTGTGGATTGGTGGAAGCCAGTGGTTTGCTAAGAATATACTTTAAAGGGTTTGATAGTCACAGGGATGTTAGGTCAGACATAGTCATGGAAAATGAATGCCTTTACAATGGAGAGCAAAACTATAATTTGGCTCTGGTCTGTAACATTTAAAATGCCTGTAATTTGGAAGTTCAATTATATGGCCTTGTAGAATCTTCAATCTCCCCCCTCTAATTCCCTCCCCCCCTTCTTCTTTTTGTATTTTTGAACATTAGTTCACACTGACTGGGTTGTAGACTGCCACCTTTCACTATCAGTCACTGGTCCTAAATTGCACATGTTATCCGTATTGTATGTGAATATGTCAAACACCCAGCTTGGCTTCTTAGCCTCCTCAGGGGAAATATGCCTGAATTCTCACTGCTTTCATGGGCTTATCATCCCCCCAGTGTTTGGACTTTCAGAGTTCTTCTTAGTGATATTGTACTTATGAACAAATGAGTTTATTATTAACAGAATTTTTTTGGTAAAAGATTTGAGTTACTTCTTTGGATCTGTCCGAGGCAGAGAACTGATGGTCCCTTGACCCCTTGTCCCAGTTAGATGGAAAGGGGGTACCTGAAGTCTGGAATCCCGGTGTTTGGGAGTTAAGTATACAGCCCAGTTAGAACATTGAAGTCCTTGCCAGATTTAAAAAAAAAAAAAAAGAATTTTGACAAAATGGACCAGACCTTCAGGATATTGTAACTGACGAGGTTGGAGACAAGAGACCTGGGATGAACATAAATGGAATTTAAAACTCCAGAAAGGAGAAAGGGTAACTATCTCCATGGCTAAAGACAGAGCTACCCATGGGGGAAAATTACAATAAACTGAAAAATACATTGGGGAATTTTAAGTCTTCATGCAGTACATAAGGAAGTGCAATGTCCCAACACTGGAGAGTGTTGGGGAGGTAGAGTGTATGCCACAGCCACAGCCACAATCATGCTGATGGGTGACACATGTACAAGAGATTGTAGATTTTTTTAAGACTGCAAGAATCCATCTCTGTTGGATGCCAATGAGCCCTACAACACCACCAAAGCAGTTGCAGAATGGGGTTTGGATTATGTTGTAGGGACGTTGGTTGAGATGGTGTCCCTGACTGGGGAGCTATACACATCACAAAGACTGTGCCATACTTGAAGGAAAGAATAAAATATTTTTGTGGAATGCCTCACACCTGATTTCTGAGGAGATATCAAAGCAGTAGAGAAGTTTCTCTGTCAGGAGTAAATATGCATTCATATAAAGTAGAAACAGTTCCAGAATTACAGAGGAAGGTTAGGGATCCCCGGACCAATTTTGACCAATCTCTTCATGTACTGAAACATGCCTAGAAGACTCAGCCCCATCTAGTTTCCAAAACATCAATAATGTGGCCTCTGTGAGACCTGTGAGCAAATCTACTCAAATGAGAGCACGTCTTGAAGCTGATGTGGGCTGTTTAACTTTAGGACAATATATGCAGCCAACATAGCGCCACCTTAAAGTTGAAGAATATATTGCGCCTGAGAAGTTCAAATACTGGGAAAAGGTAGGAAATAAACTTGGATTTCATTACTGCAAGTGACCCTTTGGTACATTTTTCATGTAAAGCAGATTTTTCCTGAAAAATCTAGTGACTAAAACAAAAACAAAGGCCCTCTAAAATTTAGACAAGACCTTCAAGATCACAGGAATTTTAAGATTTTGCTTCCATTTGGTACCAGGGTGGCACCAACTTGTCTGGATTTCAGTGGATACAAACCAGCACTGTTTGTCTGAAGAAAAATGTCTTATCCAGGCATGATGGCAAGTACTTGTAATTCCACTCAAGAGGCAGACACCAGCCTGATTTATATAGCAAGTTTTAGGTCAGTCTGGACTGTACAGGAAGGCCCTGTCTCAAAAAACTAAAAGGAAAAGAAAAAGGCCGGAAAGCTGTACATATTTAATTATATTAATTCATTGGACTTTTAGTTTGCCACCTTTGTCCTAATCATTGCTTTGATGTAATCAGAGAACATCTTTGAACCATTTGTTGTTACCATTGTAATAAAAAATATATTAAAAGCAAACAAACAAAGAAAAAAAAGATTTAAGATAGGTTACTTTTAGGATAGTCAATATTTTAGATGCCTTGGAGTTATTAAAATTGTTATTACTAGTTTAAAATTTTATGAGTTAATTTTAAGAGAAACTCTCATTATTCACAAAATGTTTGCTTTCCAAAATAGTTAAAAACTGAATAATTAATTATAAAAGCTTATTTTTTTTTACTAATCGTGTTTTAGAAACATTCCAGGAAGTTGCAAGAAGGATTTCTAAATTTAAATTTATGCTTCCTTGAAAATAAAGGCAGATTCATTGGCATAATTTATGAAAAATATAATTTTATTATTCAGAAATAAATACCAGCTATAAAAAGAAATATCAGCAATAAATATACATAACTTGATAAAACTTTTATGTGTATGAGTGTACTGCTGCATGTGTGTAAGTGTACCCATGTCTTGCAATGCCCATGGAGGTCAAAAGAGGGCGACAGATCTCCTAGAACTGGAGTTGTGGGTGGTTGTTAGCCATCATGTGGGTGCTGGGAACTGAACCTGTGTCCTCTGCAAGAGCCTCCAGTGTTCTTAACTGCTGAGCCCCAGCTCACTTGGAACTGGCTATGTAGACCAGGCTGGCCTTGATCTCAAAGAGATTCACCTGTCTCTGCCTCCCAAGTGCTTTGATTGAAGACAACGTGCCACCATGCACAGCTAAAGAATAAATGTTTCTGTACTAACTTAATACTTGAAAAACCCCTTGAAAACACAAAGCACAGATTAAATTGACTTATTTCCTTTTATAATGAATTGTTGCTTTCTTCACAACTGTGGCTAGGGAAGAATAACTGGATTCCTTATGTCTCATAGCAAGTGAGTAACAGAGATGAAATTTGGACTCTTTCAACTGCTCCAAACATTTTCAAGTGTCCCATCCTCTCCCTAAACTATCTTTAACTCTTCTAAGCCATTTCCTAGTTATGCTGATCTCCCATTTTATCACCTTTAATTCTTAATAACCTTTTTTTAACAGTGAAAGACCAATGAATATTCACTGAACTTCCTGATATTATTAAATAATCTACTAGGTATACTTTTTCTAGTTTTTAAAAATTTTTTCTAAAACTAATATACAATAATAAATAACTTTAGTTAATTGGTTATAAACATATTAAAATTAGAAAGTACATTCTTAAATGTAGCTGATAGGTTGGACATTGCTTCAAAATTATCTTCTAAGACTATTATGTAATAAGTATCTTTAAATTGTCTTATTTAAAACCAACTAGAAATTAATTTAAAAATATCTTATAGATGTGATTTTATTCAATATGTGTAATATTAATGTGAAACTGCTTTTACACCTTTTAAAATGTGTGTTGTTTAGATTTGCTGCTTACTTTTCTGTTTTTAAATATGTGTGATTAGTGTTGCTTACACACATCTTTTGAGACTAACTAATGTTTGATCTGATAATGGGTCTCTAACATCAGTAGTCAATGTATTTCTCTGAAGAAAGTGATATAGTCTATGAGTAATCAATATTGCTTTTATGGCACATAAATGCTTGGCTTTTTTAAATAAAGAAAGCAGCTAGTGTAATCATGCATTATTAGGGAAATGATTATGATTAGGTTAAAAGATGATTATTTTATTACTATTTTAGGCAACAGTCTCTACATGAAGAGACTCTATTTCTGGAAGAGTTATAGGACACTCCCCTTGGGTAAATGGCCAGTCCCATTACTAAATGCCTAACCATGTTTGCCCAATATAAATCTGCATCGCTTTTCCTACAAACTACTTGAGATATATAAATATAGAGAAAAGAAAGTGAAACTGTTGAATATAATACAGGAAGAGAAGAATGGACCTAATCAAATAGATGCTGAATATTTACATCTAGCCTATGCAAAGCAACATGTTAGATTTTATATGATAGACACAGAAATGTCAAATACTCTGTTTGGTCTTACAGAGCCTGTGATTGCTGGGAATAATACAACACACTTACCTTTTAATTGACTATAAGAATATAATTCTCCATTGATTTGCTAAAGCAAATGGCAACCAACAGAAGAAGTCTTCAACCAACATCATGCATATAATCCCTTAAATTTATTAGTTACACAGGTTTGAAGTCTTATACAAGATACGTCTCACTAAAGTCAGGATGTTTACAGAGCTGTGTCCTCTTTTGAATGCTCTAGGGGAAATTTTTTTTTTTCTGTGTGCTTCGAATCTTCCACAGGTTGTTGACAGCCCTCCCCTGGGATTCCCTTCCTCCATCTTCAAAGTGAACAACATCAGATTTCTCTCTGATCTGTCTTCCTTCATCATGTCTTCATCTGAAGCCAGAAGGAAACGTTTCTCCACTTCTAAGGAATCACATGGTCCCAGTGGGCTTCTGGATGTTAAAATAATCTGCCTCAGTTATCTTAACCTTTATTGTCCATTTTGCCATATGAACTGTCATATTTACAAAGTCTAAGGATTAGGGCGAAACACCATTGGGGGACATTACTCTACACAGTATAAATACAAAAGTGTAGTTTAAAATTTAGGAAAAAAATACTTAGAGACACTAAGGAAGGGCTGATTAAGTAGCTGAGGGATAAATTCTTGTATTTGAAAAGTAGAGCATTTGTTTCTTGATATTTTCTTCCTCTTTTTGTGTCAATGTTAATGCCAGAAGAACAGTTATGTCATGAAGATTTTCCAAGTTATTAACATGGGCAATTACACTAATTGTGTTACATCAGTTTAGTTTTTAGAAGCCCTATTAAGGAAGTATTAGTAGTATGTTTGAAAATAGGTGAAGAAAACAGTAAGTAAATCAGCACCAACTTACACATTTTGTATATACTGAAAATAAAATTAAACTCATTTGAGTAGCACCTGTGCCCACAAGCATGACCATCATACATTATCCTATTTTTAACATTTCTCAAGCTTTCTAATATTTTGATGCAGAGTCAGGCATTAAATATTCAACATTTTGTTTTTCTGAATGTTATTTTTAAAATGCATTGATTTATCCTTTTCTACATGCAATTTCCTTACTCCTATTTTTCTTAAAGATTATATTTCTTCTAAAAATTGATCTTGAGTTTTAAGTATTTTCTTCAAAAATATATAGCAATTATTAACTTTTGAGCTATTTGTGATTTTATCACATTGCACCAATATTTAAAAGCATTGTTAAAGTTTTACTTATTTCAAGGTATTTAAGGTAGTCCACAAGTGGGATTTTGGGTTTTCCGCTATAGTATCTCGTTATTATTATAGAAAAAAATCAAGAAGGTTATAAATAAAGCATCTCATCCTCTGTTGATCTAGATTTCTTTTAAAATGTATTTGTCTTTTTATTTAAAATTTTTTTTGAATTTTTGAGATTTTCATACAATATAGTTTGATGGTATTTAGATATCCTCTTTCTATCTGCACTTCACTACACCGACCCCCATCCAATTTAATGTAATTTATTATCTCTCTATCTTTCTCTCTCTATCATTTATCTATCTATCATCTATCTATCTATTTATCTATCTATCTATCTATCTATCTATCATCTATCATCTCTCTATCATCTATCTATCTTGTATATATCTATACATATGCTGGAGTATAAAGTCTGATTTGTGTCCCCAAATGTTTTTCGGTTATGGGTCAAACAAGAGGGTCCACCAAGTGTCCCATCCTGTAAAACACTGTCTCTCCCTCTCCCAGCAGTCATCAATTGCCAAAAGTTCCTGAGTTTGGATTGGGATTTCTTAACCACATCCCCTTGTCTGACATGCTGGCTATGTTTTTCTTTCTTTCTTTTTTTTTTTTTTTGGTTTGACCTTGCATAGGTCCTGAAAACTCTGTCACCGTTGCTATATGTTCACATGAGTAACTGACCATCTGTCTAGAAGACTCTGTTTCCTTGTGGTCATCCACCTCCTCAGGCTCTTACAATCCACCCCTTTTCTTCAATAATCCCCGAGTCTTTGGAGGCAGAGATTTGAAATAGGTATTCTATTCTGGAATAAGTATTCTGCATCCTCTTGTTCTCTGCATATTGGCCAATTGTAGGTTTCTGTTAATCACCATCTGCTGCATAAGGAAACGTGTCTGGTGAGAGTTGAGAGATGCATTCATCTTAGAGGTTGCATTGTAGATGTGTCTTGAGAGTCAGCTAGATGTTTGGTGAGCAGGCTTTTGAGCCTTTCCTTTTTTTTTCTTGTTTTCTCTATTCACTTATTGGTTTTCTTTATAAAAATTTCTTCCATTGTGGTATATTTTTCTTAAATAAGATGAAATTTATGCTGATTTCAAATCTATACTCTGGGCTAGGTTGTTGACTCAATTTTAATCCCAGAACTTGGGAGACAGAGTCAGGTGCATCTCTATGAAATCACAGCAAGCTGGTGCTACAGAGAGTCCCTTTCTCAAAAATCCAAAAAAAAAAAGTCAAATTTATCATCTATCTGTCTATCATATATCTATCTCTCATCTATCTATGATCTATCTATCTGTCTATCTATCATCTATCATCTATCCATCTGTCTATCTATCTATCTATCTATCTATCATCTATCATCTATCATCTCTCTCATCTATTCTCTCCTAGATCTTTTACTATTTTCTATCTTATTTATTACATTATTTGAAAGGTAAATAGCAGTTTTGTAGCAACTTCTATTCAAACATTTACTCCTGTAAGGAAGGGGAAACTCATAAGTCTCAGGAAGTAAACCAAATTTACCTGTCTGAGGAAGGTACTGAACCATGTAATTCACAAGTTCCTCCCCCTACAATCAGAAATAATTGCTGTGAAGAGGAGACTTTCATGAACCAACCTGCCTATAAATTGTACAGGGAGGTCAGCTTCCAGCATGCAGCTTCCTTGAGTCATCATTCGTGCCAAGTGCCCGTTGTTGATGCAGCTGTCTTTGACTCACCCATATTCCTATAAGTAACTCAATAAACTCACAGAGGGACTAAGTTAGACTTGGGTAGAAACGTTTCTTTAGTCTGTTGTGGGCCACCTATCTTGTTCACATGTTTCCAGGAAAAGTCACACAACAATGATATGTTGTAAAGTACATGATTTTTGGCATTAGTTTTCCTGGAATTTTCTTCTCTGTGATACACTCACTCTAGAAGTCTATGCGATTCATTCAATCCTTTTGTAACTCAGTTTCCTCATATATAGAGAAATAATTAATTTTATATCATGGAGTTGTAGTAAAGGTTAAGGTAATTCATGTGGATGGCATATAATGTCTTCAAAATAGATGACAAAATAACACTGTGAGGATTACATAATTATAATAAAAGAAATGTTTTAAAGGTTGCTGCTCCGAAAAAAAAGCACGTTCTAAAGAAAAAAGTTTCTTTCATGATTTTAGAAACTGAGTCCAAAAATATTTTATTTAAGGAACTGAACGTTGAAAATAAAAGACAAGGAAAATGTAAATTTAGAAAGAGTTAGCATTTGCTATTTATCTCTAGTTATTCTGTTGTTTTACAGCTCAGTTAGTGCCACATATGATATATACCTATACACAGTATCTGTGAAATAATTTAGACCTCTTTGTATAACTACTAGGAGGATTTTAATTAAAAAATAAATCCATAGTTCAATTAACAGAATATTTTAATGAATAACTGTGCTTGCATTAAGGAAGTGGAAAAATAACATCTGTTTTTATTTTGTTAATGCTAGCAATACACAAAGTTAGCCAAGCGGAAATTTCTTGTTAGCTAGTTATATATAATAGTATCTATTTATAAAATAAATAGAGGTTTTAGAAAAATGACCTATAATGTAAAATTTTGCTATAAGCCCAACTTAATAATTTAAATAAATCTTTGTTGTGTTTAATATAATTTTTTCCAAATAGTTGACACATTTATTCTTGCGGGTGGGCGTCTGGACCACTTCTGCGCAGAGTTAGTCATGGCCAATGAGCAGGCTGTACACTCAAACATGGTTGCCGTTATATACAGTTTTCATCAATTTTACCATACACAAGCAAGATATAAAGTCTTTTGGGTTAGGCTGTGCATTAAATTTTACTTAGGGAAACTAAAAATAAAAACAGTAACCAAAAAAGAAAACTATAGACCCATATCCTTAATGAACATAGATGCAAAAATTCTCAATAAAATACTTGCAAACCGCATAC
>NW_008341889.1:2540425-2544415 GCF_000622305.1 Nannospalax galili | reverse complement strand
TAAAACCTAAAACCTCATTTAATTTTATGTCTTATAGGGTTTATACTGAATACAATATTGTATAACTGTACTAATTCAACTGTAAACCTAAAAATTTACAGCCAATTTTGAAAGAGATGCATCTTAGCATTGTTATTGAATGAAATGCTTCTTCTAAGTATGTGGTTATTGAATAAATAATTTAAAAAAGCAGTTGTGAAATTAAAAGTAATGAAAGAAAAATTTATAATCAAACAGCATGGAAGGAAAACTAAGCATTTTTGTAAATAGTGAAAGGCATCTTGTATACAGAACTAATGCTTTTGTGTGGTCTTTTCCTTTACATTAGTGTTGGAGTAGTGAAGTTTACTGTTCCTGTGGAGATAATCACTTATTATATTCCTCACTATAAAATGACCTGTGGTTATTGGCTTTGATTGGTGTAAATATATTTAGTAAGAGGTTTACTCCTGAGGATCATCAGAATGTGTTACAATCACTGTTCTGCTGTGTGCATCTCATCAAAAACATGACATCATTTGACTTCTGCCACTAACTAGGCAAATTGACAGGGACTGGGTTTATCTTACCACTTGAAATTACTAAAACACAGGCCAAACACAGAAGCAAAAATTTTCATGTTTGTATGTCAAGTGACAAAGTTACGTGATTCTTGGGAGGGGTCTCAAAAAGCCCTGTCCTTGTGCCTAGGGATTTTCAGGGCTGTAGTATGAGAGAGGAAACAGGATTAGCTGAGATATCTTCCAGCAGTGAACATACTGGGGAATGCTAGAGTTCACAAGGCAAGGTAATATAAAGGAGAAGTGCACACAAAGAGTATTGGACAGCCATCAAATGTACTAGACTTCTGAGTGTCTGCAGCTGAATGCTGACACAGCATGTAGATGAAACAACAGCTGGAGGCTGGGACAGAGGAAAACAAGGAGAGAGGAAAATTCTGATAGTTCACGCAGGCCAGGAGGAGCCATATTCCCAACCGCCAGAGTGAAAACTTCATTATTCATGGCCCATAGACCCAGAAAAACTTTTCCTCAGTACTGGGACAAAATCAGCCCTAGATGAAACACTTCCCTGGTCCTGCCATCAAAGGCTAAAAGGAAAATAGAAAGAGGCCAAACTGTAATAAATCTAAATAATATCTATATTTCAGTCTAGAAATATATCTATAATCTATACTACATTATATATTCATGCATACATACATATAAGTACATGCATATTTATTCACACACATATGTGCACATATGTTTATACTATAGTCCATATATCTATACATGTATAGATACAGACATAAATAGAAAACTGTATTTTCAAGTTGATAATCACATTATACATCAGTATTTCATTAGAAGTGTGGTACCTGTGTTCAAATTTGGTTTATTTTTACTAGTGAATAGTCTTTTATGATGATGAGAAAAATAGACTAAATGTGTGCATTATATTCTCAAACAAAGTATGAGAAATAGCATGAAGAACTGATGCTTAACGAGCATTTTAGGGGGCTGGAGAGGGGCTCAGTGGTTAAGAGCACTGATTGCTCTTGCAGAGGACCCAGGCTCAGTTTGCAGTGTCCACATGGTAACTAGCAGCCATTTGTAATGTCAGTTCCAGCGGAATTTGACTCCGTCTTCTGACCTCTGTGGGTATTGCACAACATTGGTGCACTTACATACATATAGGCAATATACTCATGCACATAAAATTAAAAAATATATTTAAAGAGCATTTTGGAAGCACTTTGATCACTTCTTATGTGACATTGAAGCATGGGGACACTGAAGTAGATGATTTCATGCAGTGCCATTGCCAGAGTTCATCATGTTAGATTAACATTTCACAACAGAAATTCAATTGAAGTTGTAGTTTCCTTTCTAGTAAAATGGCCTTTTAAATTTTTGCTTATTACTTTTAATTTTACATGTATGGATATATTGCCTGCATGTATGCAAGTTCACCCATGTTCTGCCTGTGGAGATCAAAAGGGGGTGTCGGATCCCCTGGAAGTGAAGTTATGGACAGTTGTTAGCTGCCATGTGGGTGCTGTGATTCAAAACTCTGTCCTCTTGCAAGAGCAGCCAGTGCTCTTCTCCACTAAGCCATCTCTCCCACCTTAAAATGTTGTTTTTCAAAAAGGTTATATAATAGCAACAGGCATGATGAATTATAAATAGTTTTATATTTGTGTATAATAAATGCATTCATAGTGTACAATTTATTGTAGTTGAAGAATTCCTACATAATATGAATTAACTTAGAAATTTATGGGTCTATTATGTGCAATAGAAATTCCTAACTGATTTAATCGTTCATGTCTATGTACTTTTCAATTAGTAACTTCAGATAACACCCTCCTTGAACCCAAATTGTAAATATTTTACATCTGGGTCTCTTAGTATTTTTCCCATTTTTTCCTTCATTTAAATACAAGTGTTCTATTTTCCTTTTACCCTGAATATCTGTGATATATAATGTGAAAAATGAGTCTTGCCAGAAAATTTTAGTTACGGTGACTTCAGGGGACAGAGATTCACGGGAGTCAGTTCTGTTTCTTTCACAAGTACCATGATTGTTTGCTCATGTGTTTCACTGGTACAGGATTGTGGTAAAGTAATATAGAATGAATTTGTATTCACTGACTGCAAGAAAGAAAAAAATGATCTTGGCAAAGTTCAATGCAAAGATGATAGTGGTTCATGAGACAGAATAATACACTCTTGGTTTTAGAATGAAACAAATAAAGCAAAATAAGTCTCTAGGTAGGAAGTTAGAAGAGGCACTTTAGAATGCCATGTTTGAGCCAAATGCATTTCATCTATTTTCTTGCTATTGTGATTGCATTAAAAATATCAATACTGCTCTCTCTTACCCACAGGCCTCTCTCCTTGGTAAGTCCATTGTGTCCTCCAAGCCTTGACTCCCCCAACCTCATTAGCCATCCCATCTCCCCCACTGTACTCTCCTCCTAGTTTGGGTCCTGACCCATTCCTTGTCTTGGGGCTCCAGACATCTGGGGAACAAATACTGTTTCAGATCCTTTTCATCCAGACCAACTTAGTGCTTTCTCTGGGCCCCAAGAGCACTGCTTCTGGTCCTGGTCCCACCCTCAACTCCCTCTACTTCCCAGAGCCTGAAGGACCAGCCACAGGCCTCTCTCCTACCCACAGGCTTCCCTCTGTGGTAAATCCATTGAGTCTCTGCGCCTTGACTCCCCCCAGCCTCATTCACCCTCCCATCTTCCCGGCTGTTCTCTTCTCCTAGTTTGGGTCCTGCCCCATTCCTTGTCTAGGGGCCCCAGACACCAGGGGAACAAATACTGCTTCCTGACCCTTTTCATACAGACCAATGTAGTGCTTTCTCTGGGGCCCCAGGAGCACTACTTCTGGGCCTGGCCCTGCCCTCACCTCCATCTGTTTCCCTGGGCCTGCACCACCCACTAGCCTCTTTCTGGGACTTGGGGGGGGGGTGACTTTTCCTCTTCCTGATCCCTTGCATCCAGACCAACACAGCTCCACAGTGCAGTCCCCAGGAGTCCTTGGGGCATCTTCCAGCCCTATCTGCTTTGCATCTCTGGGTGGTATGGCCACCGGCTGCCCTAAACCAGCATCTTTCCTGGGCCAGGCTCCCAGGCCAGTCCAACCCCCAAATTCTTGAGGCCAAAATCATTCCTGGGGGGATCCAGACCTTAGGAGAAAGCCTGAAAACATCTGACCCTCATCTGAATTGGGCCTCTGTGGGAACCCCTGAAGACAAAAGCAATCTGGCCACTCCAAAATAAAAGGAGAGAACCGGAAGCTTAGAGGAACCAGCTTTTCATGCCCAAAAATAAACCACAAAGACACATAAAGTTCACAAAAAGAAGCAGACCTAAACTTGAAGGCCTGAGTATCACACAAGAATCAGAAACTACAAAAGAAATTCACATGTCAAAATCACAGAGAAAAAATAATAACATGAAAAGCCAAAATAACATATCCCCACCAAATACCAATA
>NW_008341889.1:2539662-2540072 GCF_000622305.1 Nannospalax galili | reverse complement strand
ATAGGCATACAGGAAGGAGAAGAATCCCAAGATAATGGCATGGACCAGATCTTCAACAGAATCATGGAAGAAAATTTCCCAAAATTAAAGAAAGACATGCCCATACAAATACAAGAACCATATAGAGCACCAAACAGACAGGACCAGAAAAGTCACATATAAAGGAAAACCAATTAGGATTATTGCTGACTTTTCAGTGCAAACTACGAAAGCCAGAAGAGCCTGGACCAAAGCATTCCTAGTTTTAAATGACCACAGATGCCAACACAGATTATTATACCCAGCCAAATGTCTATTATAGTCAAAGGGGAAAAAAATATTCCATGACATAAATAAGCTGAAGGAATTCATGTCCACAAAACCAGCCCTTCAGAGAGTTCTGGAAGCAATACAAAGAGCTGAAGAAAGGA
>NW_008341889.1:2538896-2539643 GCF_000622305.1 Nannospalax galili | reverse complement strand
AGAAATTTAATGAAAGTATAACTGTGGAAAAGTACAGCTATATCAAGAATGTAAACAGAAATTAAAATGACAGGATTCAATGCTCATCTTT
This sequence comes from Nannospalax galili, assembly GCF_000622305.1. Lineage (NCBI taxonomy): Eukaryota > Metazoa > Chordata > Mammalia > Rodentia > Spalacidae > Nannospalax > Nannospalax galili. The sequence continues at coordinate 2,539,552 of NW_008341889.1, read as the reverse complement.
CATTAATAACTTTGAATATTAACGGACTGAACTCCCCAGTCAAAAGACACAGACTAGGTGAATGGATTAAGAAACAAAACACATATTTTTATTATCTGCAAGAAAATCATCTCCCTTCCAAGGACAGACACTATCTCAAAGTGAAAGGATGGAAAAAATTATACCAATCAAATGGCACTAAGAAAAAAGCAGGTATAGCAATTCTACTTTCTGACAAAACCAAAACTAATCAGAAGAGACAAAGCGGGCCACTTCATTTTGATAAAAGGAACAATGGATCAAGAAACTATTACAATCATGAACATATATTCACTAAACTCTGGTGCACCCAACTTCATAAAAACAATACTACAGACTTTAAAAACCAGATTAACCCCAACTCATTAATGGTAGGAGACTTCAATACCCAACTATCTCCATTAGATAGGTCAACAGGGCAGAGTGTTAACAGGGAGACATCTGAATTAAACAATACTGTATATATCAAATGGACATAACAGATAGCTACCGAGTATTCCACCCAAACACCAAAGGACATACTTTCTACTCAGCACCCCATGGAACTTTCTCCAAAATCAATCATATACTGGGGCACAAAACAAACCTCAACAAACACAAAATGATTGAAATAATTCCATGCATTCTATCAGACCACC
>NW_008341889.1:2537577-2538745 GCF_000622305.1 Nannospalax galili | reverse complement strand
ATGAAAAGGATAATACAACAAAGCCAAACCTCTAGGACACTTTAAAAGCAGTCTTAAATATAGCTCTAAGTGCCTACATTAAAAAATCAGAAAGAACACAAATAAATTAATTAACACTGCAACTCAATAAACTTGAAAAGAAACAGCAAATAAAACCCGAACCCAACAGACAAGAAGAAATAACAGAAATCAGAGCAGAAATTAATGAAATTGAAACAAAGAAAACAATACAAAGAATCAACAATTCCAAGAGCTGGTTCTTTGAAAAGATAAACAAGATTGACAGACTGCTAGCCCAGTTACCCAAAAGAAAGAGCACCTCCATATCAACAAATCAGAGATGAATGGGAAACATCACAACAGACACCAGTCAGATACAGAGCATTATAAGGAAATACTTTAAAAATCTATATGCTACTAAATTTGAAAACCTAAGAGAAATGGAATGATATCTAAAGGCATGTGAACCACCAAAACTAAACCAAGAAAAGATTAACAGCTTAAACAGACCCATAACACAAAAAGAAATTGAAACAGTAATACAAAACCTCCCGACTACAAAAAGCCCAGGACCAGATGGATTTACAGCAGAATTCTATCAGACATTTAAAGAATATCTGCATCCAATACTACTTAATTTATTCAAAAAATAGAAATGGAGGGAGAACTTCCAAATTCCTTCTTTTAAGCCAGCATCACTCTAATACCAAAGCAAGGAAATGATACAACCAAAAAAGAAAACTATAGACCCATATCCTTAATGAACATAGATCCAAAAATTCTCAACAAGATACTTGCAAACCGCATACAGACACAAATCAAAAAGATCATCCACCATGATCAAAGTGGCTTTATCCCAGAGATGCAGTGATGGTTCAATATACATAAGTCAATAAATGTGTTATATCATATAAATGGGCTCAAAGACAAAAACCACGTGGCCATCTGAATAGATTCTGAGAAGGCCTTTGACAAAATTCAACATGCATTTTTGTTCAAAGCCTAGAGGGAATTGGACTGGAGGGAACATACCTCAACATAATTAAAGCCATATATATCAAACCCACAGCCAACATCATTCTAAATGGAGAAAAACTGGAAGCATTCCCATTGAAATCAGGAACCAGACAAGGCTGTCCACTCTCCCCACTTCTCTTTAACATAGTTC
>NW_008341889.1:2534009-2537504 GCF_000622305.1 Nannospalax galili | reverse complement strand
TCAAATTATCCCTTTTTGCAGATGATATGATATCTAAGGGATGCCAAAAATTCAACCCCAAAACACCTAGAAATTATTAACACATTCAGTAAAGTGGCAGGTTACAAAATTAATCTACAAAAGTATATAGCCTTTTATCAATAACAAGCAGTCAGAGAAAGAGCACATGGAAACACTCCCCTTAACAATAGTTGCAAAAATATAAAATAAAATATCTCAGAATAAACCTGACCAAAGACATTAAAGAGCTCTACAATGAAATATTTAAATCTTTAAAGAAAGAAATTGAGGAAGACATTAGAAGATGGAAGGACCTCCCATGCTCAAGGATTGGAAGAATTAATATTGGGAAAATGACCATCCTACCAAAAGTTAGATATAGATTCAATGCAATGCCAACCAAAATCCCCACGACATTTTTCACAGAATTGGAGAAAACTACCCTAAAATTCATATGGAAGCAGAAAAGACATCAGATAGCCAAAACAACCCTGAGCACTAAGAGCAATGGCGGGGTGATTGCTATACCAGATTTTAAGCTGTTTTACAGAGTTATAGTCACAAAAACAACATGGTACTGCCACAAAAGTAGACCCGTAGACCAATTGAACAACACTGAAGACCCAAATATGAGTAATTGCAATTTTAGCCACCTGATATTTGACAAAGGGGCCGAGAACATTAACTGCAGGAAAGACAGCTTGTTTAGCAAATGGTGCTGGCAAAACTGGATCTCCACTTGTAGAAGAATGAAACTAAACCCCTATCTTTCACCCTGCACAAAAGTCAATTCCAAATGGCTCAAAGACCTCAATGTAAAGCCTGAAACTCTGAAACTGTTAGAAGAAAACATTGGGAAAAACCTACAAGATATAGGTGTAGGAAAGGGTTTTCTAAACCAGACATCAATTGCTCAGGAAACAAGGGCAAGAATTAACAAATGGACCTCATTAAACTAAAAAGCTTCTGTACATCAAAGGGACAACCAGGGAAGCAAACAAAAATCCCCCAAAATGGGAGAAAATCTTCACCATTGACACATATGACAGAGGTTTAATAACCAGAATATATAATGAACTCCTAAAACAGAGAACCAAGACAAGAATCAACCCAATTAAAAGATGAGCTAAGGAGCCAAACAGAGAGCTCTCAAAAGAAGTAAAGATGGCTATGAAACATCTTAAAAATGTTCAACATCACTTATAATTAGGGAAATACAAATTAAAACCACTTTAAGATTTCACCTTACCCGGGTCAGACTGGCTAAGATCAAGAAACTGCTGGTGGGGCTGCAAACTTGTTCAATCCCTATGGACAGCAGTGTGGAGAACTCTTAGAAAACTACAAATGAACCTATCATTTGACCCAGTCATACCACTCCTTGGCATATACCCAAAGAACTCATCCTATTGCTGAGACACAGGAACTCCATGTTTATTGTTGCTCTCTTCACAATAGCTAAGATATGGAAGCAACCTAAGTGTCCCTCAATTGATGAGTGGATAATGAAAATGTGGCTCATTTATGTGATGGAGTTTTACTCAGCAGTAAAGAAAGATGAAATCATGAAATTTGCAGGTAAATGGATGGAATTAGAAATTGTTATACTAAGTAACACAGACTCAGAAAAAAAAAAATCGACATATGTTCTCCCTCATATGTTGATCCTAGATCCAGGCTGTGATAAATAAGTACGCAACCAGACATAAGTATAGGAACCAGGATAATGGAAAGGAAACAGGGAGGCAAAGGAAAAGAAATAATCTGAAAGATAAGAACAGTAGGAAACAGGGGTTAATAAAGGAGATGTGGATAAAAATTGGGATAGTTTAAGGGAGGGGGGAGGGAAGGGTATACAAGGAACCTAGGACATAAAGGGAAAGAAGGAGCTCAAGAGAGGTAGGACCATAGGAGAAAGGTATTACTAAGGGAGAAATGGGGGCAATGGGGTCACCTTAAGTGGGAAAACTATGATGAGGGGTAAGACAATGTGAGAGATAAACAATGCCTAGCTAGTTTTGAAAACCAGAGGGAACCATATTACTCCTACAACCTACTGACAAATTATACATAGCAGATCAAGAAATATATGTCTAGGTAAGGTTTATCTGAGAAGAACTGGTCTTTGCCCAAGATTTATCTACATGACACACAGTAATTAAAAATACCAGACTGGTAGAATTAACCTTCTTATATGTTTAACAGACATACTTTGAGGCCTATAATAATTTGGTCAGAGAGACATAAAGGACACTTTTTGCTCTTTGCCCTCCTAGGTCAACTAGTTCCAGGGCACTATGAGCATCTCTCAAAATGTCCTATAGTGGTGGTGTGTCACCTATCCTCTTGATCCAGGAGGCCGAGGAGACCCCACCAGATGGACCTGAACCAGTGTCCCATCTATAAAGGGGAGGGTCAACACAGAGGAATCATTTCCTCCATGCTTCCAAGTGAAGCCAACCATGGTTGAGCAGGACCTTTGACTTATCTTCACATAGGTGAAACTGGTTAAAGAAAGGAGCCAGGGGCTCCTCCCAAGCCCATGTGGCCCCTGAGGAAGAGATCTTCAAATGACCTTAAGAGTAAAAATGAATCTGTTCATCTGGACCAACTTTATGGCCTTAATCACCCAAAAGGATAGTATAACCAAAGATTAATGGGGCCAATATAATTTCATAAGAGTACTTATATATATCTAAAGGCACCAAAGCAAGCAATAATGCCAGACAGGTGATACCGTCTTTTGAGTTGTTGGCCAGGGTGGCCAAAGGGATTCCAAGATAGTAACCCAGCATAGAACTGGTAAAATGAACAGCAGACCCCAATCTTATCCAAAGGAATGTTGACAACTGATTACCGCTAGATGAGGAACAGTTGACCTTCCTAAAACAAAGCCCTGTAGATAGGCTGCGAGATTCACTAGAAGGGCAAGTAGTGGGGAATGGCTGGGGGTGCCAACAACACAGGAGACAGTAGCAGGGATATCAGAATATAAGGCCTCTAGTGGTGGGAGGGAGGCTATGGGAGGGTGCTACCTGGGATGTGGGTGTAAAATTAATTAATTTAATTAATTAATTAATTAAAAATAATAATTCTTCAATGCATAAAAATTTGCTCCTTAATAATTAGTATATGTGAAAACCATTACCATTGAAATCTACTTGATGACTTTATATCCATGCTCCGATGCCGAGGAGCCTAGAAAGTAACTGACTGTGACTAGTAATAATCAGATATGTAGAGATTAGAAATGTGCATCTTAGTGTCAATTGTATTAAAAATGAATTTTCCTGTATGAAAGTTTGTATTTTCATAATGAAATGAAGATCTTTTTTAAAGTTTAAAACCTCATTTAATATCTTGTAGGATTTATCCTGAGTACAATATTTTATAACTGTATTAATTCATCTCTAAACCTAAAAATTATAGCCAATTTTGAAAGAGATGAATCTTTGCTTGGAAATTGTTATTGGATATTTCAATCTTTTGTAATGA
>NW_008341889.1:2513299-2533817 GCF_000622305.1 Nannospalax galili | reverse complement strand
TTAAAAATATCAATACCTTGCATCTTAAAATTATGTTATCATATTTATAGAGTCTGTATCTGCAGAATGTAGTCTGAGATAATCCCAAGTCTCTGACTGTCTTTGTTCAGGTTAAGATTGTCACTAGAAAGACTCATCAGTGAGGGTACTGATGGCCAATGCTAAAAGCATTCAGATGTACCTTTATTCTTAAATGACAGTTGAGATTAATATATGATTATCAATTTGTTATTGAAGAAAGAAAACATTGTTTGAAAATATAGTGTAGCCTAGTATGCAGTGTTTATGAAGCTTTTCATCCTGTGTAATATTGTTCCAGGTCTTTACAGTCACTCAGTGTTGACTTAGTGAATCACACAGAGCAACCATCAGTCCTGCAAGCTCTGTTCAGGTAAGTGCCTGCCTCAGTTGCTTTACCCATGCCTGTGATGAAGTATCCCGATAAAAGCACTTATAGGATAAGGGACTTATTTTGACTCACATTTCCAGGTTACATCATGGAAGGGAAGTCATGCAGCAGGAGCTTGAGGGAGATGATTATTTGTGTGCACAGCTAGGAAACAGGATGACGAATACTGGTACTCAGTTTATTTTCTCCTTTTTATATAGTCCAGGATCCCAGGCTAGGGAATGATGTCACCCACAGTCTGAAGGTCTTCCTACCTCAGTTAACCTAATCAAGACAGTTCCCCACAGACTTGCTCAGAGGCCTTTATCTTAAGTGATTTTAGATCTCATCAAGTTGCAATTGAAATTAACCATCACAGTTTCCTATTAAATGCATCATGTTTATCTACATTTAAAAATATTATTTATTTATTTATTTATTTATTTATTATTGTGATTGTGTGTGTGCGTGTGTGTGTGTGTGTGTGTGTGTGTGCACATGCCTGTGACAGCATGTGTGGAAGTCAGAAGATCACTTGCAGAAGTTGGTTCTCTCCTTCCACCTGGTGTGTTCTGGGGATGGAACTCAGGTCAACAGCAAAGAGTCTTATCAGTCAATCCATTTTGCCAGCCCATGCTTATCTTTTAATTTGTATTTTTACTGTACCCTTTCATGTTTAGCTATGTGAATGTTTATCACTTCTCTCAAATTGCTTACAGTATTCAATACAGTAATGTGTTATCCAGTCTATCTCACACAGCCTGGGTGTGTGGCAGGATCCGCCATTTAGATTAGTGTTACTGTACTCCATGATATTCCCCTAACAATGAAGTCAACTAATAACATAGTTGTCAAAATGAACCCTTATTGGTAAGGGATACAAGATTATGTTTCTGTTCAGGAGCTCACCTTCTTTCAAAGGAAGAACGTTGTGTGCAATTACAGACAGAAAGCGAAGAAATGAAGGAAATATGAGGAAAGAAGAATTGTAGTTAGTAGCTTTAGTGTCAAAGTCATGACAGCTGTCACTACAGAGCTTGTGCTGTGGATAAATTTCATAAGATTTAAAAAAAAATTCCCAATGTCCCTATGTTCATTCTTATACCATCTTTGACTGTTTCCATAAAGTGGTTTGAAGTAAAAACTTTAAAAGGAAAAGAGCATATATTTGTCTTTGGGCACACTTTGAATAAACTGAGCTAGAGAAGAGATAAACCTGTGTGGAGGGTTGCATGGGAGAGACAGCAGCCCCAAGAGGAAAAGTGAGTAATGTCATCAGCTAGAGAGGAAGGGAAAGTAGGCTGGGCCCCTGTGGACTACCAAAGGAAATTGACCTCCACCTTAGAGACAGCAAAGGGGCATTTATGGATGGACACCGCTATTGAAATGCTACAGTGCTCTAACACAAGCCTACACTAACTATGACAACTATGCCAAGCCTACATGCAAAAAGTAAAATAAATAAACTAGGACACAAACCTGGACTGCCTGGGATGACTGATGTAGCATTATGGCGTCTTTCATTCTGTCCTTTACATTAGTTGTTCTGTGCACTTTCCTTTCTTCCAGGTTTCTACATTCACCATTTTTGATACTGGTGTTTATTTGAAAATTACTTTTGGTTATGGTGTTTCCTTTTATACTTAGTAAAATTAAAAATAGAAAGGAAAAATGTAACAGTCATTTAATTCAATGCTCATTTTGGCCTTAACTGAGTTTGGGGTGGATTTTTCTTGACTGAGGCTTCATGTGTTTCCCACCACATAACACTGCCACCCAGGCCTAATCTGGAGCTGAATCTCAGATATCAGATAGGGAAAAATGGAAAAACACTAAAGCTCCTTGTGTTAACTTTAGCTCTCTTCTCAGATTATGCCAATAAAGAATTAGAAAGGGAGAGAGAGAGAGAGAGAGAGAGAGAGAGGGAGAGAGAGAGAGACAGAGAGAGACAGAGAGACAGAGAGAGAAAGATGCTTCAGTATACACTATATACTTTACAATGTTAGCCTGCCATGGTGAGGAACAGAAAGGAAAAAGAAGAATCTCTGGCTGCTTACAGAACTCTGACAACCCCAACCAGAGGAAGTACTGACCACTAGAGGAGCCCACAGGGGGAACTGTCCAACATCTTAAAGACCATGTCATTGCTCAGCCACTTAGCTCTTTGTACTTTACAATATTTCTCTCTCTCTCTCTCTCTCTCTCTCTCTCTCTCTCTCTCTCTCTCTCTGTTGAGGAGGTGGACACTGAAACCACTACTGGTGACTCTGATTCATTAAATTTCTTGCGGCATCTTCTCTCTTGAAACAGATCTGAGTTTCATTGTCCCATGTCTGCCTCATGCCCCTTCTGTTGAAGTTACTTTAAGTACATTTATACCAAGATGGGTGAAGTTATTGATTGCTTAATGCTGTGTAAAACATTACCTCAGACATAGCAGCTCAACATAATGTGCACTATTTTACAGTTTCTGTGGGCCACAAGACTGAGCATCACTGATGTAGGGCCTCTGTAAGAATGAAAAGTGCCTGCTGGTTCTCATCTGGGTTCAACTGGAAAAGGATCTGCTTACAACTTCAGAGGTCTATGGTCAGAATGTAGGTCTTCTTGGTTTGTGAGACTGAAAGCTTCAGTTTTTGCTGATTGTGATCATGGGCCATTTTATGTTCTGTGTCATGTAGCATTCTCCACAGAGCAACTCACAGCTAATGACTTACCTCTTCAAAGATAACAAAGAAGACAGTTATGTAGCAAGATGGGCATTACACTCTTCAGTAATATAATCTTGTATGCCATATTGTATTCTTTCTCAGAAAATTACAGATCATATCTGTACTAAAGGGGTGGGAACATAGAAAGTCGTGAGTTCCTAGAGATTAACACAGGTGGGGTGACTCTGCTGTAGTGTTTTTCCTCATTTATCCAGCCAGATGGGCTAATGATGATTTGAGTTCCCTCAGATGAAAGTCTTGACAGATTTAAAGCTAATGTTTTTGAGTATTTCAAATTATTCTGAACATACGTGAGCCAGACTGAGCTACAAAATCAGTGCATTCTTTTATTTTAAGATGAGCACCTTAGTGGAATAGATGTCATTGAATATCATGTTTGTGAAGCACTGATAATGTGAATTTTCTAAGAACCAAAATCATTCTTCCCCATTCAGTGTCTAGGTCATCTCACTTTGATCCGTTCACACTTGAGTAAAGTTGTTTTGTTTTATTCCACACATTTGTTATCTCCTGCTGGTTTGAGCAGATTGAGATTCTTTTCTAGTCTGTGAATGTTCTTCTTGGACTCAACTGTGACCATTCCACCATGTTCTTCAGGCCCTTACTCAAAATACTCTCTCAGTAAAAGATTTGCCACAAGTTTATTTAAAATTGTGACACACCCAAGCCAGATGTTGTGACATATACCTGTATTCCTATTGCTCAGGTTGCTGAGGTGGAAGAACCTCGACTTTGTCAAAAAAGCAAATAAAAAGCAAACCCCAAATCAAGAAACAAAAGATAACTTGCCCCTTCTTTCGTCACTCTTACTTTTTCCCCAGCGATGGTTGTACTTTTTAAATATGCTATATTATCATTACTGATTTATTATGTATCTTGCTCATTGTTCATCCATTCTAGAATATAAGTTGCAAGGTGGCAGAGATCTTTGTCAGTTTGCGTATTCTTTTATGTTCAGTGTTGAGAACAGTATCTGGTAGACTATAGGTACTAAACAAAAATTACTTACTGACTGAATTTAACCTTTTAAAACAACCCTCTTCGTCATGAATTATTATTGTTGTTGTTGTTGATAATTGTTGTGTTAGAAATGAAGAAATCACTACAGAAATGAAGCAACCTTTCCCAATCATTCACATAATATTGCCATAGAACCTGAGTCCATCAAATCAAACAACAGAGAAAGGGAAATGGGTATGTAAGCTTTGAAATTCATATTTCCTGTGACCACAAAGCCAACACTTCCTGGCATTTTTGTACCTCTGTTCCTCAGAAGTTTAAGTTCACACTTGCATAATTTGTAGAAAAATACTTCAAGTGACTTCATCCATACAATTGTCTATTTTTATTTTAGGTATTATTAAATATTCTTATTGAAGAATCAAAATGTATGATTCTGTACCTTTGCAAATTCTAACATTTTTTTTCCTTAGCAATTGAAGATATTAACACTAGAAAGGAAACATTTAGTATATCTTTCTTGTTAATATGAGTCATGAGTAGGTCTAATGGCAAACTGATTTAAGTAAATGAGTGTTCAGAGGTTCTCAGTCACTTTATGGATCTCAATATTTGGTGTAGTTTATTATATGTAATGGCATTCTCTTTCATTAAATAGTTCCTCCTTTTACATCAAAACGTGTCTAAGACTGACCTTGAAGAAAACCACAGAAATAAAACAATAGGCATGATCTAACCAGGGAATTACTGGTGTGATGTTTAATTTAAATTTTCAACTTGATGAGATCTAATTCATCTGGGAGATGGGCTTCTGGGCATGCCTGTGGGGGTCTAGATTAGGTTAATAGAGGTGGGAAGACCTGCCACTGGGCTGGGATTCTGAACAGTATACAAAGGAGAAAGGGAGCTGAGCACACACCTTCACTGCTGTCTGCTTCCTGACTCTGGATACAATGTGACCAGTGACCTCAAGCTTTTCTTGACTTTACTGCTATACCTTGAACTGTGAGCTGAAATAAACTCTTCCTTCTTTATATTACTTTTGTCAAGGTGTTTTAGCCCAAAATCATAAGTAACTTAAGATGTCTGTAAAATGTAGCTAAGAAGCTTTCAATGAAACATTGTTTCTTAATAACTTTTTCTTAAGGCCCAAGCACAAATTATAGTTGCTAAGGAAGAGCACTGGGCTAGGATGCATGAGCCATCTATCAAATTGTGGCCCTTGCGCTAATATTGTTCTGTGATGTGGCCACATATAAGTAATCACTCCATCCTCCACCCCATGAGTCACAGATATTTTATCTATTGTGGAGAGATAACATATATATCTACTTCTCATTCTAGGCTTACCAAGGTGTATGAAGCCATGTTTATGTTAAAAATTTGTATTAAACTGAGAAAAAAGACATATGAAGGCAAATTCTTTCCTGAGACTGAATTGTATTCTAAACTAACTTGAAAAATGGTGAACAGATAACATTCAAATTGTCAGATACATCTATTTAATATAGATGCTGAAAGAGACCCGAGGAACACAGTAAACTGTCTTGGAAAATTTTATCAGTGGACTATTACCAACAATAGCATTATATGGTAAACCACTGCAAAACTCAACAGATCATGAGAACAATCATTCATTTACATATTCCCAGATCAGAAGGTAGAATTCAGTTTGGTCAATCTAGATTCCCAAATGGGTAAATCTATTTCAGACTGTGGGTCAGCCAACTTTGGCTCTATCTTTTAGACTGACACTATTCCATTACTATCTATCTATCTATCTATCTATCTATCTATCTATCATCTATCTATTTATCTATCTATCATCTATCTATCTATCTATCTATCTATCTATCTCTATCTATCTATCTATCTATCTATCTATCTATCAATCATCTATCATCTACTTATCATCTTTCTATCCATTCCATTATCATTTGATCTACGGAAAGTTGATGAAGTTATCAGTTGCTAGAAGGCTTCATTGGCAAATTCCCGAGTAGAAGTGTAGGCCAGATGAAAACTAAGGCATCTACCTCTCTTTATCCGCCCTCTGTTACATTTGCCAGTATCTCATGGAATTAATTTGCCCACTTTTTGAGGTATATGGTTAACAGGGAGGGCAAGCAGTTCCTGAAAGTAGCTTCATAAACTGGGTCTGGACCCTAAGAAGGAAGAAAAAGTCACCAGTTTTGGCCAACTACCACAGAATTCCTCCGATCCAGTAGAGACTAGAGGAACACAGTGTCCATTTTTTGGTGAAGAAACATTACAGTATAGAATTTGTTATGGAGGTCCCTGAGAGCCATCACTATGGGTAGTACCATACAGGAAACTATACTAGTTGTGGATTATGTTTCTGAAAATATTACTTTAGGTGGTAGCCTTCACCCTATGTCTCATCGCTCTGAGCACATTTGCTAAGAAATCATTGCTTTATTCTGTGGGGGACTTTCAATGCTAAATGGTGGATATAGCAGATGTCAGAAACTGAATCCCTGTACCCTGAGATCACTATGTTGAAGTACTAACTTCCAGTATACTTCAAAATGCAACTTTATTTGGAAACAGAGGCTATAAGGAGGTGATTAAGGTTAAATGACATTATACACGTGATTCTAATCCAACATGACTGGGGTCTTCAAAGATGAGAAGAAATATCAAGGATGCACACACAGAAAACGGGCCATATGAGGGCACAGCAGGAAGATGGCCTTCTACAGTCCAAGGAGAGAGACCTTGGGAGAAACTAAACCTCTAATATCTTGATCTTAGATGTCCAACTTCCTTCACTGTGTGAAAATACATTTTGGTGCTTAAGCCGCTCAAGCTATCATATGTTGTCATGGCAACCTTGGTACTAATAAATGTTTATTGCAGAGCAGAGTGGGTGTTGCTGTGATAATGGGTATAGGGAAAAGGGATATGTGTTAGCCTAAGTTCTTTGTCTAAAAATAATATTTATACTACCCCATCCAAAGCTCTGGGAATATATAGAAGAATGGGAAGAAAGAATGTAGAGCTGGAAGACAAAGAAGGAGTGCAACATGCTGTCCTTTGGGTATTTACAGCCACCGCAATCCTGAACTCATAGAGGCTGCGGCTGCCTGCACAAGACTTGGCCTGTCAACAGTCAATCGTGGATCAGGAGGAGGCTCAGGGGACTCTACCTCTCCCTGATGAACTATTGGCTCCTGAAGGGTTATGAAGGAGTGGGAAGTTGCTGTCCTCAGTTGTGCACCTATTGCTGAGCTCATCAGCACTGAACTATTTTTCTAAAACCATGAACACACAGAAGATATTGGATAAACTCAGTAGGTAACAAAACAAACACACATGAATGTGGGAAAGGAGGCAGATGGGCGGGAGGGAGATAAGAAAGTAGGGAGAAAGTAATCAGAATGCATTAAATACACATGCGAAATTGTCAAAGAACAAATGTAATACGATAAAAAGTGAACTTTGAAGCCTATTTATAAATTATTTATTTATTTATTTATTTATTTATTTATTATTTTCTTTTTGAGACAAGGTCTCCCTCTAACACCTGCTGGCCTGGAACTCACTGTGTAGACCAGGCTGGCCTTGATCTCACAGAGATTTGCCTCCCTGTGCCTCCTGAGCACTGGGATTAAAAGTGTGCATAACCATGCCTGGCTTGTAGAATATTTCAATTTCTAAACATTAAAAATAAAATAGTTCATTGTTTGCTATAAAAATTTAGAAAACATACACAAATATTATGTAGAAGAAGGAAGCTAATGGCATGTGCTCATGCCACTTAGAGACAACTATCAAAGCTCTGGTTTGACTTCTTTCTAGTTATTTCCCATGTCAGCACATTAAAATCTTTTAAGTACTATAATAAAAGCTTCATATTTTTCTGCTGATTTTACTATTACGATATTGTCCTGAGTAATAACTTTGTGAAAATATTCGGAATTATATGCTGACATAGCTATGTGCTAAGACTTTCTTTGTACTCTTGGTCTCCCTCCTCTCATTTACCTGTTACTTCTCTTCCTCATCCTTCACAGTTATTCTCTTGACAAATCTTCCAGATTTATGGGCATACATAAACAAAACAGCACAATCTACTGATCATACCAAATTAGTATTTTTTAAAATTACTTAGGTAAAAGAAATGTTGAATTTTTCTATATGGATATTTCATATGTTATTATCTTAATCACTGATATTTTTTATCGATTGCTTTATTCTCATCTATTGAAATAACAATTTTATAATCCATTGATTGGTGAACATCATATTAGGTTTATAGTTTTCTTGAGGCATTAATGTCTTTGTATTCTTGGGATACAGTTATCTATTGATGTAGGATATTTCTGTTTCATTTGTGTAATTTTACTTAGCTATTAAGAATATCGCTATAATTGTGGTTTATATATATTATATTTCACAAAGACTTCCTTTCTTTACTTAGGAAGGAAGCTTCTGGTAGAGCCTAATGATTCAATTATTTTTGCTATTTTCCTTTCAAAGACATTTCTTTGATCTTTCTGTATATTACTCTATTACACTTTTATATTCTTACCGGTTTAAATACTGGAAATGTGTATAGTTTATTGTTCCACCCAAAAGTATGCTGACAAATTTGTTAACAACTGGATTTCCAGTAAAACAAGGCAAAGCAAACCAAACCCTTACTCATAAAATGTGCTGATTTTTGTGTCATAAATATCTCACTACGATTTTTCCATTTTTCATAGTGAGATCAGAGAATGTAAATTTGCAAAGCAGCATGTACAAATGGCTATCATGAATTCATCCAATACATCTATGGCATAGTACTGAAACTGAAGATGCAAGAATTAGAGAGGTCTGAGCATAAGAAAAGTCTTAATAGTATTAATATCTATAAATAGAAACGGCCTTATGAGTAAGAGGATTTCCGTATTCATATGAATAATTCAGGAAGCTTTTGAAAGTATGCTCACGCAGCATACAGCAGTAAAAAGGACTTGAATTGGAGGAGACTGGACATCAGTTTGAGCTTTGTCAGTGACTTGTGGTAAGTACACAATAGGCAACACAGGTTTTTCTGAACTTCAGTATGAGAGCATGCACATATGTATGTTCTTGCCTCCAAGCTGTGAGACACAAATACAATTATTCCTTCATTAACAATACAAATTAAGCTTTTCCTAGATGTTTTTAGAAATTATAACTACTTTTCAAGGTTATATTCAAGTTGCAACGTCCATCATCATTCCCTGACTACCTTTTGCACCTTCTTTCATTTCTTTCTTTGTAAATTCTGGAACATTCTTTTTCTTCTACTATACAATATAACATATGAGATTATTTCTCTTGGATTATCCAAAGGCTCATGTGTTCTGATTTCTCCTCCTGTATAGATTTAAATTCCCTGAGTGGAAATATATAAAGCACTTAAGTATTTATTATGAAGAAATTGGTCCTTTAATAGTCTCAGTAAATATGAAAGTAGAGTGTAACTCTAAACTTGAAAGAACAAAATTTCATAGACAAATTATCATAAAGCATTTATTTAACCCATATCTATATTTTTGAACTTGAATTATTGCTGTATTTGTTTATGATTGCTTAGTCTAACAGTGTCTGACAAATTATATGCCTGCCATTTATTAAACTGTGCTATTTGACAAGAACTGTTCTAGGAACTTTTGTTATCTTCTGTCATCCTTAGAGCAGTACAGATAAGATATGTCATTTCATTTCTTCTTTTTTAAATAAATAATTTATGCTTTAGAGAAATGTACACATTCAAGATTAGAAAGCTTAAATGATAGAGCTAGTAATCAAATTCAGTTATATCTGATTCCAAATGCATGTCTTAAAATATTGCATGATAAGTGATTTTCTTTTAGTTAACTAAAAGCAACTTCACACATAAAAATTATGAACATTTTTAAATGCAAGGGAAGGAGAAATGAATTGCTTCTGGCCAAAATAATAATGGTTGGTAATATAGGAAATTGTAAGACAGCCACTTGAATTTAACCTTACCCTAGAAAGAACTCTAATTCTAGCCAGCAAAATTGAATCAACCATTAATAATATGAGGTGACATGCAGAGAAAGACTCAGCCCATAAAAGTGATTCATTCACCCTTTTTCCGGAAACAACATTCCATTGGGGCAATTCAATGCCGCAGGCTGGTGCTGGAGATGCTGTCTCCAGCAGCCAAAAATCACAGAGGTGCACTTTTATTCTTTGCTATGATGCTAAAAGGTACTTGGCAAATGTGGCAGGATGTTCTGTACAAGGAGGCAAAGGGTAATAATTGGGGAAAATTGGATATCCTACATGAGTGAGCTTCTGAAGGGTCTCTGACATTAATTTTCCTTTTTGTCTTTTTTAGAAGTTTTAATTCAGGTTAGTACTAAAACAAGTTTTTGGAATAAAAGGGTTTAGTTACATTATAAACAAAAGATATTGTGAAATTATAAGATGTATCATTGAAAATACATCTATAAAAACAAAACTTAAACCTTGTGTGTGCTACTCATGCTTATGTCCTTTGTATAAGCAGATTCCTTTACACATAAGTTAGGTATAGCGGTTTCTTAACTTTCAACCACTATAAAGGGTGGATCTAGCTTCATTTTTGTCAGTCATCCAGGTTGCCTAACATATATGAATTATTGATCAATCACTTAAAGATATGAATAAAGGTACGTATGACTGTGAATATTTGTATATGTGCATATGTCATTCACACACATATATCTTTGTGTATCTATTATATAGGAAATGTTAAAAGTATTCATGGGGGTTTTACATAGATTGTAAACATGTATGTTAAAACATACATACACACACACATACACGCACACATTATCTGAATCAGAAATAGTCTGAATCCCTTCCTGAATATTGTTTTTCTCTGCTCCAGGGGCAGAACATAGGTTTTAGAAGTAAACCCACTTGAATTTGAGCCCTGGTTTTACAAGGATCCACTCTGTAACACTGTAATATTTGTGTACTAACTTAAAGTCCCAGGTTGAATCTGTCAATTCACAATAATGCCTAGATTTTCTTCAGATTAGGGCAGCATGTTAACTTACTGCACATAATTAAATAACTCAACAATAGAATTTCTTTTATTCTCTTCTTTGATCATAAAAGAAAATTATTCAGTAGAGTACTATTATATGTAAATCCATCAGCTTGATAAACAAAGTTGGCTTATTTCATCCATTCCTTTAAAGTCCTTAGTATTTTCTAATATCTCTGCCCTAGTCCAGTGCTGTTCATTTTCTATGAATGGCATATTTGGTTGTTTGTATACTGGACACACCATGACTTTCCAATCTCCAGGAAATAGTTCCTCTGTTATTTAACACATTAAACCTCTTTCAAGTTCCATCTCAAAATTTAACTTCAACATTACATGATTAAAGTTCTTCCTTTAAATCAGTCCTTTCAACCCAATTCCCCATAATCTTTTGGTATGTTCTTGTCGTAGTTTGTCTCTCTATTGCTGTGACAAAACACTCTGACCACTACCAACATGGGGAGGAAAGGATTTATTTGTCTCCCAGGTGACAGTTCATAAGGAAGCCTGGGGTAGGAACTCAGGGCAGGAACCTGGAGGCAGGAGCTGAAGCACAAGCCATGGAGGAACGCTGCTTACTGGCTGGCTCCCTCGCCTCTCTGCTCAGCCTGCTTTCTTATGCAACACAGGCCCACCTGCCACGGGGTGGCACCACCCACAGTGGGCTGGGACTCCCACATCACTCATCAAGAAGATTCCCCACAGAGATGGCCACAGGCCAGTCCAATAGAGGAAATTCCCCAATTGAGGCTCCCTCAACCCAGGTGTGTCAAGCTGACACTAAAGCTATATCCAGCACAGTTCTGATAAGCTTTAACGATGAAAATTTTGTTGTTTCATGTGTGTTTTAATTCTCAGCAAGGCTCTTATTGTCAGAGAACAAAATGTGGAGTCAGTTTTGTCCTTCTACCTTTATTTCGGTTTCTGAGATTGAAATGGGTTCACCATGATTTCACAGCAAGCCTCTTTACCTGCTGAGCCATCTCACTGGCCCTGAAAGTCTATTTGTCTATTTTCTAAGTTCCTCAGAGAGAGAATGTTACGTTATACCTCTTTAGTGTCTTTCAAAACCTAACAATATGATGAGCAATGTGGACCAAAAGGACAAGTGAATAAATAATAAATTCAAAACAACGAATGAAAAAAAAAAACTGCACAAAATGAGAATGCTTTCCATGTTGCCTCGATCAGATTTCCTCAAGGAGCTGATTCCTAAATTTTTAGATTTGGTCACCTTGTACCTGCTGTCCTGGAACAGTGACTTTCAGAAACTGATTTTCTGCATGTCTGTGATAGTCTACCTGGAAATGAATGAAGTAGGGAAGGTCTCTCACTGAGATTTTACTCTATGTATGAGCCTATGACTTAACTCTTTGTAATTTGCTTCTGAAACAATGCCAAACATAAAGTAAAAATTCAACAAATAATCTTTACATTTGAGCAAACTTTCGGAACTATCCTGCAGGCAATATTTATGTGCTTGTCTTGCAATGACAACAGCATTTCAAAATGAAATAGAAAAGAATCCAGACAGAAAACATTAGTTATTATATGGTCATAAGTTTGGGGGTTACTTGTTTTTTAGCCAGTACATGGTTTTTTAACCAACAGAAACATAAAAATGTGCATATTTATAGCACACATAGTATATGGTACATGGGAAGTTTCTATACATGTATATATTGTATAATGTTCAAATCAGGATAAATATATCTCTCTCCTCATCATATTATTCATGATGGAAGCATTTAAAACATTTTCCTTTGCATTTTAAAATATGTAGTACATTATTATTAGATGTAATCTCCCTATTGTGCCAGAACTCCTTTTTTTATATTCTGTGATTTTTAATATGTGTACGCGTATATTGCCTTCATGTAGATAAGTGCACCCATGTTGTGCAATGTCTGCGGAGGACAGAAAAGGTTATTGGTTCCCCTGGAACTGGAGTTATGGACAATTGTTAGCTGCCATGTGGGTGCCGGGATTTGAACCTAGGTCTTTTGCAAGAATATTCAGTGTCCTTAACTGCTGAGCCATATCTCCAGCCCCAATGTACCAGAACTTCTTAAAAATATTTAACTATAACTTAGTACCCATTAGTCAACTTTCCTCTGCCCATCCCTTCACTTCCTCTTGTTAGCTTCGAATAACCATGGTTCTATACTCATTTTTTTAAATAAGTTGTTTAATTCGTCCTATAATGATGCTTTTTGGTGAACTAGATAAAATATTATGAAAAGAAAAAGATAAACAATGAATATCATAAGGATCAATGCAACTAAATTATTTCTCTCCTTATATGTTTATTATTTGTATAGGATACTGAATCTCACATAGTTCATTCTCCACTTTGCACACAGCCTAGTAAGATCAGGTGCACCTTCTTTTCCAACACTCCTGTATCACCTAAATTGTCATCTTGCTAGTGTATAGATTGCTTTTATTTGTAATAAGGTATGATTCTAGACATTCTGTCATATTAAATGTATTTGGAGAGATATCAAATATATAACTCAATAGGCAAGCAAATCTTTAAAGATAATCTAATAACTTCTTAGAATGATATAATGTAGTAGATCTTTTGAACATGTGTAGACTGTCATTCCCTCTATAGAAAGTTAAAAATAATACAGAAGAGACCAACTAACCATTGGAATGACTTTCCTTGAACAAAAACCATTTTCCTTATTCATTATTTTTATATTAAAGCAAAACTATTTAATGAGTTTATGCCTCTATAAGATTGTGTAAGATAAGGACTGGGCTCACTGTTTTTATTCTACCTCCAGGCTGATTCCATTGAACTAGAAATATTAATAATCTTATTTTTTCTCGATAATTATTATTAGTTATGCATTAATTTTTGACTCCCTCACCTATCTGCACTCCCTTATAGCCTCTCATGCATTCTGTTATGTAAATTAAGGCCTATGAAGTCAAGTTTGTGTCCCCGGATGCCCCTCAGCGACAGTAAGTTCACTGTAGCCTGGTCAGCCTATCTAGAGTCACTCCCTTAAAGAACACCAACTGCCTCATCAAGCAGTGATCAGCTGCCAATAGTTCGTCAGCTAAGGTTGGAGCTTCTTACTCATTTCCCCAGTTGTATTCTGGGTTTCTGACTTACTTGAGCTTGCATGGATCTTGTGCATGCTGTCACCACTGCTGTAAGTTCATATAAGCCAGTTTCCCAGAAAACTGTTTTCTTTTGGTCATCCACCACCTCTAGTTCTTACAGTCTTTCTGCCTCCTCTCCCACAAAGGTCCCTGGGCCTTGGTTGGCAGAGGTTTAATATAGGTGTTTTATCCATAGACACACACTCTACAATCTCTTATTCTCTACATTTTGACTAGTTGTGGCATTCTGTGTTAATCGCTTTCTTTTGCATGAGGAAGTTTCACTGGCGCAGGTTGAAAGATGCATTAATATTCTCTCGATCCCCTTTTCTGCTATGTTCCGTGAGCCTTAGGTGTACAGGTTGCATTGTAGATGTGTCACTTAGGGCTGGGCATCTCACAGACACTTATTCTTTGCATTTTACTGGTTTTGGAAGTCTAATAATCTCCATCTGTTGCAAAAAGAAGCTTCTTTGATGAGTGGTAAGAGGTATATTTTTATATATACCTTTTATATAAAGATATATATACATGTATATGTATATATATATATGTATGTATATATGAAATTACATTTGTCTAGGGATGTGACAGATGCAGAGTTTCCTCTACAATCCGTTACCTCTTCAGCCATGTGCATTTGGCTATGTTTACAATAGAGCATATGACTCCCCCCTCCCCCACGCACTGAGTGGACTTTAGGTCCAATTAGATAGCTACTGATTACCCTGAAGATAAAAAGGACCACTACTGCACCAATAGAGATAGTTTGCTGTGCCGGTCATTGTTGTGGTTGTTAGGCTGTACAGCTGGGTTGGACCATTGATTTTCTCCCTTAGCAGCTTGCTAATTATCCTCTGATAATTGTCTTTATTCAACTTTTAATGTAAGTAAAAACAGAATTTACAGAGCTCTAGTTTTCCATATACTTAATGACTTCCAAGTGTACATATAGTTTATTTAAGGTTTTCTAAGTCCAGACTGCATTTTCTATTTTCTAGACTGTATTCATGATGTAATGTCTTTTATATTTGTCAAATTCAGAAACATTAGAATCATTATAAAATTAAATAAGTAAGTATATATCACCCTTGAAAATAAGAAAGAGAAATATTATTAAACAAGAAACTGAAACAGCCTCCCTTCCAAAGGGAAAGTAGACTATATTCATGACTGTCTTCAGAAAGAGACCAACAGCACTGGCAGCAAATATCATCTGGCAGGGCAGAGCCCACAGCTTCTTAAAGAAGTTAAACTTCATGGGGCTGGAGGGATGGCTCAGCATATAAGAACACTGACTGTTCTTGCAGAAGACCCGGGTTTGAATCCCAGTACCCACACTGCAGCTAAAAGTGTCCATAACTCTAGTTCCAGGGGATCCATCAGTCTCTTCTGTCCCCCACAGGCTTTGCACAGCACAGGTGCACTTACTTACATGTAGGCAATTACATGCATAAACATAAAATAAAAAAATAATAAAATTTATTTAAAAAAGGTTACAGTTCAATTAAGTAAGAGACATTCTAGAGCTCTAGTACACAACCTGGTCCTTATTCACTTAATAGCTTTTTAAAAAAAAAGTAAATCCTATTAAATGCTTTAATATTATAATTGCTAAACTTTTAATGTTACATTTACTGAAACTTTACTCATATACCTCAAGTTAAAAGTACAAATCCATGCTGGCTGTAAATTACATTTAAAATCAAAACACACTCTTTATCTAAAGGTAAAATTCTCTAAAATACAACGAATTTAAAAAATTCCAGATACAAACAAATATGTTTCTGAGCGTAACACAAAAATGTCAATATTAGGAGTTTTGTTTACCATAGTATGTTTAGTCTTAATTCTGAATTTTTCTGTTATGAGATAAAATGTTCACCAAGGAGACTATTGTACCATTCCAGTTTTTGGAGCTTTTCTAGCTAAGGCTGGGAGGTCCCCCAGCAAGAATTTCTTTTTCAGTAGCTGTAACTGAGATTCCTGAACTGAAGGGCATTGGTCACATGGACCAACCTGTCTCTCTGGACTCACATTTTTATGGAATTCCACCCTCCAGACAGACTCTGCAATCCCCACTCAACAGTGGCTAATTACTACCACTTCATTTGTTCTCCCAGGTCTGTGCTTCTTTTCTGACACATACGCATTTTCTCAAAACTTTGCTGTCTCTGTGGCCTTCAAATAACTGGATGTTCTCGGGTCCTTGGAGAAGATGGCATTGAACTTGGAAGATCAAGCTACTTGAAATGCCCCACTCAAATGTGGCACCAAAGGCATGACTCCAAAGCCAGCTGGGAAACTGAAGGGGAATTAGTAAAGGGCCTCTAACACTGCTCATAAGTGAGGTATCTGTACCATTAGACCTCAAAGGATCTTACAAAGCCATTTCCTTCTGTGACTTCCATGGCCCTACAACATGGTGATCTGTTGAGGCCATTCACAGGTCCACAAGCCTCCAGTGTCTCTATATCCTCCTGAGGTCCTGGTTCTTCATGTTTATGACACATATACTGTTCCTGCCACTGATGTGACTGAGACAAGGTTCACTCCTGGTCTAAGGGGAAGCAGCAAACTGGGTGGAGCCTCCTGAATTCTCCCTCCTGAACCAACATAGTGGAAGGTGGTCACACCAAAACTACAGTGGGAGTCTGAAGTTGTGTCTAGAAGAAAAATCATTACTTCTGAATTAACCGTATTTTCCTCTGGTAAGCTCTTCTTTTAGTAACATCAGGACATTATAAAATTGTCTATTTAATAATGACCAAGCCCTGGGAATGTCTTTGTCCTGCTTAGTATTAATATTTCTTGACCTGTTTTTATTCCTCTTTTCTTTTTTTTTAAAAATAAGTAATTTATTGAGAATTTCATACATGCATATAAGGTGTTTTGATCAAATCCATGCCCACTCCCTCCCCTCTAACTCCTCCCATATCACCCCATCACTTTTTTCTGATAACTTCAAGTACTCTCTCTTTTTCTTTTCTTTCTTTCTTTCTTTATTTTATTTAATTAATTAATTAATTAATATTTATCTTTATGGGGCTTTTGGATACTCTAACATTCCCCCCTCTGAAGACGTAACCCTAAAATCTTTTAAGGATTAGATACAAGCTCCCAAATATTTCCGACGTTTTTGTCCTTTGGAACAGTGTATGTTGCTAAGAGGCCCAAGGACATTTTGACTTTTAGCTAAGAAACTGGCTACTTTTCTTTTGGGTCTTTTTACCCTAACTGCCTAGCCAATTCCTACCTCCTATTCTTATCACACCATCCTCTGAAGGGGCCCAAATTGCCAATAGGGAATTGGGACGCAGACCACTCTGGCTTCTTCCATGCTGAACAGGGATGCAGGGTGAGGAAATTGGGGTACCCCCTTCAGTGGTCTATCTAAAAGACTCCCAAATTACATAACTCTTGTCTCTAAGGGGAAAATAAAGTCCTTGAATCATGAATAGGAAATGTGAAGGAGAGATAAAGGCAAGAGTAATTAGCATTACAAGTTCTAGACAGGGAACTAGAAAAAAGTCAGAACAGGGCAATTTTCAAATGCTCATATGAGACTCCATTGGAATTTCTTGATAATGACTTCCAAAAGCATCCCTCTGTTGGGATCTTCCTCATTTTTCTATTGTCTTCCAAGGCTGGACTATAGAGTGATGGGTTCAGGATTTGCTTTTAGGTATTTCAGTAGTTGTTGGAGTGGTTAGAATCAGTGTCAGTTCCCTCTCAAAGCCTTCTAGATAGGGGGAGAAAACAAATTTATCCATCATTTTAGAACAATAGCTGGTTATCTCCCTTAGCTACAGATGGACACTACAGTATTGGAGATCAAGATTTGAAGTCTTACATCTGAACAGTACTTTCTGGTTAGTAACAAAATCATCACTGAGAAATAATTTTCTAAATAACTTTTTGTATAGGCTTAAGCCTAATATCTGGGAAGTGCAATCCTTTGAACTCTTAAAGAAATATACTGATGACTTTACTCTGGCTGTACTTTCCTTTTGGGTGTTTAAGGCCATACACTTGGCCTAAATAAATTAATTTATTTTTACACTTAAGGTCATTTGAAGATCTGTTCCTCAGGGGTCACATGGGCTTGGGAGGATCTCCTGGCTCCTTTCTTTAACCAGTTCCACCTATGTGAAGATAAGTCAAAGGTCCTGCTCAACCATGTCTGGCTTCACTTGGGAGCATGAATGACATGTTCTCTCTGAGTTGACCCTCCTCTTTGTAGACTGGACACTGGTTCAAGTCTATCTTGTGGGGTTTCCATGGCCTCCCTGAAGAAAAGGACAAGTGAAATGCCAGTCACAGGACATTTTGAGAGGTGTTCTATAGTCCCCTGGAAATTAGTTGACCTTGGAGGGCAAGGGACAAAAACTGTCCTTTAAGTCCCTCTGACTATATTAGCATAGATCTCAAACTATGGCTGTTAAACATCCAATAAGATTAGTTTCACCAATCTGGTACTTTTAATTATCATGTGCTATGTAGATAAGGCTGGGGTAAAAAAAAAATATTCTCAGATAAACCTTGACTAGATATGTATTTTGTTCCTTAAACTAGTTGACTAAACTATTACCATAGAAATTTTAAGATTATGTGTATGTTATTTTTGTCTTATCCTTTATATATCATAATAAACCTAAATATATTATCACTTGCTTAGGCTTTCTCATTTTTTCTCTCTATTTTGGAAAATATCTCCATTCCCATATCCTTTTAACATACTTTACATTCTCATTTTCTTTTTTAAAAAAATATTTATGGGACATAATACCATTAACAAATAAATTTTCCATCTGTTGTGAGACTTCTTTCCCTGAGGATGCTAAGCAATGTTCATTCCCTTTTAAGGGTCTAGTGTCAAGCCAATATTTGATTAAAGTTTTACTGGGGAACCAATGAATTTATTGACCTTACTCACTTAGATAACTGAGGGGTTGCTGAGGTGTGTGTATGACCTGAGGGTATGCATACTGGAAAGCCTTTACCCAGCATGCATCATGCCTTCTCTTCCTAGCCTTTCTCAAATCCAGGAGGCCATGTATGCTTAGGGTCAAATTCCATACAGTTGGCTGGGAAGAGTGACTGGATATTCTGGTGAGGGTCCAGTGACCCTGCATGGCACTCCTTTAATGAATGAGCACACCGTCAACAAGCCCAATTGTGAAGATGTTTAGAAATAATGCTCAGCTGAAGTCATGATAATGGTCATTATTTCATACAGAAGGGACTGCTGTATAGCATCATCTTATTAAAAGAACATGGAATTTAAAAGGATTTGGTGCTAGGATCCACATATGAGGGAGAACATACATTGTTTGTTTTTTTTTGAGTCTGTGTTACTTCATTTAATAAAAGTTTCTAAATCTATCCGTTTACCTGCAAATTTCATGATTTAACTTTTCTTTACTGCTGAATAGAACTCCATTGTGTAAATATACCACATTTTTGTTTACCACTCACCAGTTGAGGGGCACTTAAGTTGCTTCCATCTCTTAGCTATTGTGAAAAGAGCAGCAACAAACATGGTTGTACAAGTGTCTCTACAATAGGATGAGTCCTTTTGGTATATGCCAAGGAGTGGTATAACTGTGTCATATGGTCAGTTCATTTTTAGTATTTTAAAAGTTCTCCACACTGTTTTCCATAGAGGTTGCATGAGTTTGCAATCCCACCAGCCATGAATGAGCATTCCCCTTTCTCCACATCCTAGCCAATTGATTGGGGTAAGGTGATAACTTAGGGTGGTTTTAATTTGCATTTCCCTAATTACTAACGATGTTGAACACTTTTTGAGATGCATCTTAGCCATCTTTTTTTCTTCCTTTGAGAACTCTGTTTAGATTTTTAGCCCATCTTTTAATTGGGTCATTTGGTTTCTCAATTCTTTGTTTTTTGAGTTCTTTATATATTCTGGATGTTAAACCTCTGTCAGATATGTCATTGGTGAAGATAGTTTTCCTATTCTGTGGGTTTTCTCTTCACTTTTTTGATTTTTTCTTTTGCTGTACAGTGTGAAGGCCTGAGCTCTGATCTGAAGTAAATTCAGAGCTGGAATGGGAGGCCTCAGTTCCCTGAGACATGAATGTTCTTTTGCAGTTATTCCTATCATGAGACTGACAGTTCCTTGAACCCTATTAAACATACCTAAGTAAGATTGTATAACAAAGCTGTGTAGCTAATAAAGTTATAAGTAAAGAACAGAATGTTTAATAAGCCTGGAAGGACAGATACGATTCCAAAAAG
>NW_008341889.1:2506776-2512366 GCF_000622305.1 Nannospalax galili | reverse complement strand
AGGATTCTGATGAGGATTCAGTTATGGCTCGATATATTAGACAGAAATTACAGAGACTGGTTGTGACTAAGCCTAAAGTAAAAATGAAACCTAAAAGAAGGTTGAGAGTAACTGCAGCTCTTACAAAATTATTGGTATAAACATCTGAATCTGAAAGCACAGCAGCCTCATATTAATTTTAAAATTCAAGGTAGATCTTTCAAAGGTCTGGCTGATACTGGATCAGATATAACTGTTATTAAGAAAGGTGGCTGGTCATCTAATTGGATTACTCAAATTACGAAGTGTGATATTAAAGGAGATGGAGTTCAGCCAGTGTCAATAGTTAATGTTAGTGTAGAATATAAAACAATTTCTAGTATAGATGGGCAAATGGCTGTTGTTAAACCTTATGTACTAGAACTTCCAGTAAACATTATAGGCAGGGATGTATTAAAACAATGGGGAGCTTATTTTGTAGTTCCATAATAATGTTAAATATGTAAATAATGTTAAATATAATGTCTCTGTAAATAATGTTAAATATATGGTAACAGTTTAAATACAGGATATTTTGGCCAGCAACAGTTTAAATACTAGGCATACAACAGTTGTTTAAATACTGGGGAACAGTTTAAATACTGGGTAGCAGTTTAAATACTGGATATGGCAGTACTGGATAACAGTTTAAATACTATTTTGACCAATTGGTTTAAATGACATCATATATATATATATGTCCTATAAAGATACAATAGATACAATGAAAATCTCAATTAGTAAACAGTTTAATGATTTATTTGGATAGATTAAAACTAGAGTATTATGATGTTGTCTCTTTGCATTTTTCTTTTAGGTACTATTGTTTTCTGTGTTTCTTATAATGAGCATTTTGTTGTGTAAATTTGTATTAAGTACCTGTTCACCATGTAGTGGATGCTTGGTCCAGTTCATGTAGTACAATGTTTTTCCAATCCAGATTGACAGCCCTCTTCACAAAGATTCACCATGCAAGTAATTTTTAGGCTAAGAAATGCAAATGCCTTTTTAAATTAATTATAATGGTAAATTGTCTTGTGCTGTTTGAGCTCATTGAGATGCCGACTCTGGAGGTGGGATAGGATCCTCCCACTTCAGACTCAAGCCTATTATCTCAAGATATATTCTCCAAGATTTTTTCCAGGTTCAGGTTGGCCCCCTGACCCTGTGAAAAGAAAAGGGAACTACGAAACAGCCTAAGGGTATAAGGCACTGTACATTTAAAACAGCTACAGTGTGAATTTTAGTTGGTAGTTCTATAATAATAATGTTAAATATGTTTGTAAAGAATGTTATATAGATGGATACTGTAGGCTATGCTTAGATTGCTTCAGCAAATTAGTACTTGTTGCTTAATAGTACAGAACTTCCCAGGAGGCAGCCCTCAGGGGGTTGCTGTTTCAATAACTATCTATTCTGTTCCTATCCATTGTGTTGTGTTGCTGTTTGATAGCTGTTCATTCAGTTTCAACAGCTGTCTGTCTGGTTTCAATGCCCACCCATTTGGTTTACTGTCCCTCTTCTTACTCTAAAATTAAATTCTAAATATTTTGACTGGCTGGCTCCGGTTAGTTTAAATGATGTTATATGTGCGTATGTATCTCTTCTAATATACGCTACGATTTCAGTTAGTTAATAGTATTGAATTATTTGGATAGTTATAGTGTTTGCATGTTTCCATATTCTAAGTTTGTTTATTTTTCCATAGATACTTGCTCTAAGTTCTTGTACCACGTTTGTTAGGGCTACTCCTTTATTTGAAAAACTCAATAATTATAATATTGAACATCTGTTGGCTTGCTTTGTTGTTATGGAAATTTCAACTACTATTAAAATAGATAACGCTCCTGCTTATACAAGCAGGAGATTTAGAAAATTTCTGGAATTCCATAAGATTAATCACATTACTGGAATTGAATATAATCCTCAAGGACAAGCTATAATAGACTGTACTAATGGATAGCTTACAATGTATATTAAAAAATTAAAAGGAAGGAGTTATACACCATATTATGAGGAATTTAGAACTTTAGGACATAAGAATCATAAATTATTATTAATTAGTTATTAATCAGAGATTTTGTTTACTATTAATAGTTGTGTTTATTATTATATAAGATTTTTGTTGATTATTAATTCAGGACTTCTATGGGAATTTGTTTAGTTATTAATGATGAGATTTAGTTATTAATATATGAGATTTTGTTTATTATTAATTGTGTTTATTATGAATTTTTAAATCTGACCCAAGGAGAAGTTTTATCTACTGCAGATAAGTGTCTTTTACAGGAATCATCACTCCCGCCTGAACCAGTGAATGTCTGGATTAAGCCAGGAGAATCCCAAGATTGGGTACCAGGAAAGGCTACTAATACCACGCAAAGGGTTTGGTTTTGTTTCTACAGGAAATGGAGTCTCCTTTTGGCATCCCGGCCGATGGACATAGACCAGTGAAGACAGCAATCTCAGAATGTGAAAGTTTTTCCTATAATCAGGCATTTGAAAGGCAATCTTTAATATGGCAAAATTGTAGGGGGTTGAAAGGAAAGGTTTATAGGTCTCAGAATCATACTTGGATTGATTGGGGTCCTTTAGGAATTTGGTTAGAAGAATGTAAGGATTATAATGAGTTTACCTCAAAGTGTAATCTAAAACATATTGTTCCTATGAAAGATAAGTTTAATACTGCAAATCATATAGCTTGGGCAGATGGTGGACTAGCCAATCCTTGACCTCAAGACGAAATCAGGACAAAGATTATATTCTCCTCAATCACATGTATGGAAATTGTTAGCCACTCTTAAGGCTGTGGAAATTTTTGATGGTACTTCTGCTATTCGTTCATACTCCTCTGCATCCCCTGCGTCCTGATTTCTCCTGCACCTATACCTAGGAGTATCCAAGTCCATCAGGCTTTAATTGTGGTCACTGAACTGTGACAACTAAAGTTAAAAACTATAATATTACAGCTTGTGTACACTTCCCACTAGTGACATTGATAGGACACATAGTTATACAAGAACAGAAGCTTTTTAATTTAATGAGGTCCCACTTATTGATTGCTGACCTTAGTTCCTGAGCAACTCTGTCTGATTTAGAAAATCCTTTCCTATACCTACATCTTGTCAGTTACTGCCAATATTTTCTTCTAATAGTTTCAGGGTTTACAGTTTCAGGGTTTACAGTTTCAGGGTTTACAGTTTCACATTGAGGTCTTTGATCCATTTGGTGTTGACTTTTGTCAGCTTGTGTACACTTCCCACTAGTGACATTGATAGGACACATAGTTATACAAGAGATGAAGTTAACTTGTCAAAATTGTCATCTGTATACTTGTCTTAATAATTCTATATTTAATCAATCTTTTGAATCAGTCACGATTTTAACTCAATAAAATTCCTTATGGATTCCCATAAAAATGTATCATCCCTGGGAAAGCAGTCCTATTCAAGGACTAATTGTGTGATTTTTTAAAAGACTGTTGCAACAAGGCAAATGTATGATTGGCTTGATTATCGCCACTATTTTTTAGTTTCATTCTTCTCCAGGTGGAGATCCAGTTTTGCCAGCATCATTTGTTGACAATGCTGTCTTTCCTCCATTGTGTGTTCTTGGCACATTTGTCAAATATCAGGTGGCTGAAATTGTGTGCGACATCAGGCTCAGATTAACTCACAACTACAGGAAGAAATTGTGGCTTTACAAAGGGGACTTCATTGGTTGGTAAATAAGTTACTGGAATTGCAAAAACTATGCAATATATATGTGATTGAAATTCTTCTCAAATTTGTAACCCCATATAAATATAATGATTCCAAATTCAAGGTATAATCAAGGTAAAATGGATAATGTAAGGGGTTTGGATCCTCAATGATGTTCCATTGATCTATGTGTCTATTTTTGTGCCTGTGCCATGCTTTTTCTTATGACTATAGCGCTGTAGTATACTTTGAGGCCTGGTATAGTAATCTCTCCAGCATTGCTCTTTGTGCTCAGGTTTGCTTTGGTTATCCTGGGTCTTTTGTGTGTCCATATGAATTTAAGGGGTTTTTTTTGTTTGTCTTTTTCTTATTCTGTGAAGTATGTCATGGGGATTTTGATTGGGATTGCATTGAATCTATATATTGCTTTTGGTAGGATGGTCATTTTCACAATATCAATTCTTCCAACCCATGAGCATGGGAGGTCCTTCCATCTCCTGATGTCATCCTCAGTTTCTTTCTTTAACAATTTAATGTTTTCATTGTAGAGATTTTTGGTGTCTTTGGTTTCAGCTGTTACTTTTATAGTACTTTTATGTCTATTGTTTATAGGGTATCAATGTGTTCTTGGAATCGTATCTCGCCTTACTAATAAGCAATTTGCTGAAACATTAATTACTGCTTTGTATTATCATAATGAGAAGATGAAAGCTGAAAATAATAGAGAATCACCTCCATTGTGAATGTTTTAGTGGGGTTTGTGGCAAATCAAAGATTGTACATAATATGAGATTGTGCTCCTTCACTTACGAAGGCCAGTAGTCAAAGATGGGTCAGATCTTCTGGGAGAAAGTCAACCTAAGACAGGGAGTACCTGATGGAAGCTGTGTGCCAATGACAGGTAAGGCTTTGCTCTAGCAGAAGACAACCTAAGACAGGCACAGTCCTTCTGTCCTGGATATAACGTGACCTAGCATTATAAAAAATAAAGAAAGGGGAAATGTGAAGGCCTGAGCTCTGATCTGAAGTAAACTCAGATCTGGAATGGGAAGCCTCAGTTCCCTGAGAACTTGGATGTTCTTCTGCAGTTATTCCTATCATTAGACTGACAGTTCCTTGAACCCTATTAAATGTACCTAAGCTTCTATAACAAAGCTGTGTAGCTAATAAAGTTATAAGTAAAGAATGGAATGTTTAATAAGCCTGGAAGGACAGATACGATTCCAAAAAGGGCTGAGCCCTGGGAACACAAAGGTACTGCAAATATCATGAAAGTACTGTAAACATTATGATGAGATAATTTGGCTTGAGAAGAACGTTTTCTCTTCCTCTTGTAGTACTATAAATAAGGTTGCTTCTTAGAATAAAGCATGCACTGGTTCACACTCCTCTGCATCCCCTGCGTCCTGATTTCTCCTGCACCTGTACCTTGGAGTCCCCAAGCCCATCAGGCTTGAATTTTGGTCACTGAACCATGACAGCTGGCGCCTGAACAGGGACCCTGAAATTGGACCCAAAGGAAGGGTGGAGAATAGAGTTGCAGTTCAAGTAAGTACAAGTCACCCAGAGGAGGTGGCAGAGTCTTGGCCAAGTAAGTAAAAAGTCATCCAAAAGAGGTGGTGTATATTTTGACTGGCTGGCACCGATTGGTTTATATAAGTAAAAATTATTTTTAAAAATTATTTAGACAAGGTAAGTCTACTCCTTTTGTTTCTTTAATTCATCATATTCTTTGTAGTAATCGTGCACAAGTTTCCAGAAAACAGATAGATAATTGTGTGCAAATAGTTGTAGAGTTTAATTCATGGTTTCCTGATACAGGAACTTTAGATTTAGAAGTATGGGACAGAGTCAGAATAAATGTACAAAAG
>NW_008341889.1:2484978-2502078 GCF_000622305.1 Nannospalax galili | reverse complement strand
ACCTGCCACTATACTGAAAGTGTTGATCAGTTCTAGGAGTTTACTGGTGGAACTTTAGGGATCTCTTAGGTATAGTATCATATCATCTGCAAAAAATGATTAACTTAATAGCTTTTTAAGAAAGTAAATGTCACCAATTTTACCACAATTAATACATTTTTAAACAATATATAGGATGCTGAAAATATATAAATATATATTTGAAAACATAAGTTATTACTGTATGTTGGAGATACTCCAAGTTCATAAAAAACAACAGACTCAGCAAATGGATTCTCTATGCCTCATGCCACATGGTTAATAGGTCAGTGTTGACTGTGGTCATAACTATATATGACTGTGTCAATAGGACACCTATATCACACATTTCTCTTAAGGCTCAAAGATTACTGCAGAAGAGGGGGCAGAAAAATTTTAAGGACAGAGGCAGTGAATGACTAAAAGAAAACTGAAACTGTTTTCTGAACACAGTAGTGCAACTTTCTGGACACAGTAGGACAGCTGCACATATGAATTCACAGTGGTTGTGAAAGCAGGCACAAGATGTGTGCAATCCAGACATAAATACAGCACGGAGAGGGTAGGTGACAATGAAGCCACGGGCCTAGCTGAGGAACATGTGGTATTTAATAGCTGCTGATGGAGAACGAGTTGAGTTTTCCTTAAGGGCATGCTGCCAGATAGTTGAACGCTCCCGAGAATGGACCCAACTTAAGAGCATTTGGGGAACACAAATCAGACTCAATAGGTCTTAAAACAACAGTAATAAAGGACGTGAAGTAAGGAGGAGGGGAGGAAGGTGGGGGGGATTTAAGAGGCGATGGGGAAGGGAGTCTGAATATGATCAAAACACATTGTGCTAAGTTCTCAAAGAACTGAGAAATGAGGAAAAATTTAGAGACATTTAAAGAGAGGAGAAAGGAGAATCCACAACAAAGACGCGGATGTGGGCTCCTTAGGAGGGAAGGGTCCATTTATATATGTTTATTGCAGTTATATACATGATGCTATGACGTTTTAATTTATGTTGCTCAAATGATATAATCTACAATAATGTACAAATATTAAGCAAAAATTACAAATTAAGTAGGAAATAAATGTGTCAGAGAAATACAGGAGTGCCTTACACACTGGAAAAACATACTAACACAAAACACAGAAAGGTTATTCTGTTACAGAGGTTTACTCAATGTGTGTATAATCTTTGAAATGTGTCCTCTAGTAGTTTTGAAGGAGACTTCATCAAAAATGATAGTAAAAATTTAGTATGTTATCTTTTAAAATCTTCATGAGCTTTAGGGTATTTTTTCATAATTTCTTTTGCAGCTTTCTTTTTCTTTCCTGAGTGGAAAACTCTTCTATCCCCTCTCTAGGAAATTCCATGAATTTACAGATTATTAAGAGAATATTTCTCTGTGAGTTATGAATTTTGCCTCTTCTTGGTATTTTCTATGCTGAATACATAAATAAACAGAAGCAAAGCACAGCAGTTCAAGCCTGAACGCTTTAGACTGAACACTCTCTGCTTGCTCTGATGGTAGCACAGGGATCCAACACTTTAATGGCAGTGTTGGCTTTAATAATCATTATAGTCCCTTATTTCTTCTGGGATGCTCTTCTGAGAATGCTGTTTCCTGTGTAAGCCCCCTTATGTCAGTCATTTAAATGTGTCTCTTTTCTAACTAATTCTCATATTCGTGTTTGTAAAATTCCTGCTCCCCATACCTCCCTCTATGACTTCTTTTGGATAGTGCTTGCTCATCATGTAGAATTTGCTTCATTCAGACAAGATTCTGGTGCCTGGTCCACAGATACCTCCATCACCACTGCATTTCAGACTGATATATGATGCCAGGCAGGAAGAAAGGGACTGAAAAGAGAAAACTGCAATTGATTGCCTCCCCGGCACCATTTGGGATATATGAATTACTGTTGTCAGCTTCCTTTGCTACTAATGACATGGTGATCTACGGACAATAGCATCTTTCCTGTGTAGAAAGTATCTACCTCCTGTGACATGAATATCAGCATATGGACATTCACTGATACATTTACCATGGTCAGTAGCAACCAGCTACTCATACAATTATCTGACAACATTTGCAATGGATTTTCTGTGGCATTTCCAATCTGACATGACCAAAACTGAACCTGTGACACCATCTTTGCCCAATGCCTGCTGCCCTTCACAATCTCTTGGCACCTCTAAATAACTGCTTAAGTCACAAATACAGGATTCCTTCTTGTTGAATGGTACCTCTTACAACTGATTGTGTCGTTATTTCTTTTATTTCCTGGGAGAAAAATTTTCCCCATCTCTAACTTACTAACTTCTGCTTCAAAATAGTTTTACACCCAGACTAACTTTATTCAAACCTGAACTCTGTGTGTAGCTAAGTAGCTGATTCTCAGGCACTACAAAATAATTTATGGAGTAAGTGAATTGTTCTAATTTTCACTGTTGGAACAATTTGTTCTCTACTTACAAATTAACTCCTGGGCTGTGTTTGGTGCTTCAGGCCCATAATCTTAGTTATTCTGGAGACTGAGATACAAATATCACAAGTTCAAGGCCTGCCTAGGCTACAGTCTGAGTTCAAGGTCAATCTGGACAACTTTGTAAGACCCTGTCTCAAAATAAAAGCTAAAAATAGTGTTGGCTATGTAGCTCAGTGATACAGTACTTGCCTAGCATGATTAAAGACCTACAAGAAGGAAACCAGCTCCTGCTCATTTCCTTATTTACTCTATAAGGAACTTTGTACTCTTAAGCCTTCCTTTGCTTGATATTTTATCAACACACGGGTGCCCTTTGGACTGATTCATGAAGTGTCCTTTCTATAACTTTGTCAGATGTGAGAACCAGATCTTGAAATCTCTGTAGTGCCAGGACGGGGCCAATAAAGGCTTGCCAAGATGCATTCACTACTCTGAGATTTAGGTAACCAGAGAGATGAGAATTCTGAGACTCATATGTAGGAACAGTGGTGGAAAGTGTCCAAATGGGAAAGACAGTATCCTTAATGCAAGCTCTAGTTATGCTCCTCGTCATCAGTGTTTCTCTTCAGGTGAATGGAACAAAGGCCCCTGGGTCTCTTGTCCTTTCTACAGACCTACTTATTTCTTCACCTTGGACATAATTCTGAAGATTTAGATTCTAGTTACCTCTAACACATTGTAGTATAGAAAAGTCTTCCATTTCCAAAGCAAGTTCCTATAACTGCCCATTTTAATTTTAATCTTTTGACATATCTCATGGTATTTGGAGACAAGAGTCTAACTTTACATAGTCATCACGGACTCAGGAAAACAGTCATCTGTGAGACCCATGTTGGTGTTTGTGTTTTCCTGCTGGACACAACACTTAGCTATGATGGGGCGGTTTTTATGCTCCTGTTCATCTCCTCTCTGAGCTTTTCTTCACACTTGGAAACATTCCCAGAGCTCTATTCCGGTTCTAGTGAAGCTAATTTGGTGCCATTCATGACTGAGTCTGGATTCCAACCTACAGTGCCCATGGCATTTTGATGTTTTCTTATTTTATGAAAATACAGTACAGAAAGTTACAATATAGAAAATCTGAAATGTTTAGACAAGCATTCTATCATAAATCATATAGTAAAAACATTTACACATATTCAGAGTCACTTCTCAGAGCATTAATATTGGACTGAGGTAAAAATATCAAAATGTCAAATTTTAGAAATCTTTTAAAATATTTGAGAACACAGTCTATGTTGAATACACAGTCTGACATGTCATTTTTGTTTTTCTTGGGAACTAAATGAGATTAATATGGAAATTATCAGCTGAGAGGAAAATGACTCACTTTAAAAATAGTTAACATAATATATTGATTATAAAACTACATTGTTGAGGCATTGTTGTGGGGCTAGAGAAATGACGCATTGGTTAATAGCACTTACTGCTCTTCCAAAGGACCTGGGTTTGGTTTCCAGCACCCACATGGCAGCTAACTATTGTCCTTAACTCCAGTTCAGAGGATCTGATGCCCTCTTCTGGCCCCCGGGGAAACCAGGTACACTGGTGGTGCACTTGCATACATTCAGGCAAAACATAATATACATAAAATAGAAATAAAATCTTTAAAAATACTTAACATTTATTTCTCATATTTAATTTTATTCAAATACTCTTAAATTGCCATTTTTATTCTTTAGGACTGCATATAATCAATCTATGCTTTAGGAAGACAGCTTCTGTGCATCAATACATCCTCAAATTGAAAATTCATGTAAAATAAAAAAAATTCAAAATGAGCTAATACAATCCAATATATAAAATATTTAAAATGTATTCAAGTGATACAAAATTGTCTGAATCTAGCCAATTAGTTGATACTATTTTTAAATTTATTTTTATTTTATGTGTATGAATATTTTGCCTGCATGTATCTAAGTGCACCATGTGTATGCAATGCCCTTGGGACCAGAACAGGGGTCAGATCCCTTGGTACTGGAGTTTCTGCTATTGCTTAGCCACCACGTCAGTGCTGAGAACCGAACCTTGTTTCTCTGTGAGAAGAGCCAGTGGTCTTAACCACCCAAGTGTCTTTCCAGTCCTGAGATACGTTCCAAGTGGATCTCCACTCGTAAGGTTTGAAGAAAGCTGATTTCTCAAGTTACTAGCACATAGTCGTGCAATCTCCTCTGGACTGTTTTATTCCTACGAAAACTCATTCACTCAGTATGTTTACTGAAGCATTTTGCTACTAGATCTGCTTGCCTACAAAATGACTCACCTATTTCCGAACATCAATTGCATTGTCTTTTCTACCTCACAGCTGAGGAAAAACTTCAGAGTATGAAATGTTTCGGTTGCAGCTCTTAGTTGAAATACCACCTTGGAATCATATCAGCTCTTCCCAGGTATTAACTGCTTTACTAATAGTTGTTGAATTCTCCATATTTTAGTTTTAATTCTGGATATTTTAGACTTACAGGTAGAAAGATTTAAGTGTATTATAGGGATTTGAAGAATTAATTTTCCTGGTTAATGTGGGGTTAGTATGTCCCAGAATAGTAGATAAGTTAAATATTATGGTGGACTTGATAGGCTCAAGGAAAGACAAAGAGGTAAAGATTTTTCTATTACACAGACACTTCTTCAAATTAGTATTTTTAAAATATAATTTGATTTCTCATTTCTGCAGCAATTTAATTTGCTTTATCTTGTTTTTAATTACTAACAAGTAATATCTAATCCATGTATTAGAGTTTGTCTTCAGGACCAGTTCAACAATGGGGAGAAAAATAGTACTTGTGTGGTCTTCCTCCTGAGTCTCAGACCAGTTTCATTTGATGTTCATAATCATTCCCTGATCATTCTATTTATTTAAGGCATATAGTAAGAGATAAAAATGGGGCCATGCTTTTTTTTTCCAATGTAATTTTAAACAAATAGCTTAAATAGTGTAGTAATTCGTATTTTCCTTCTATTCTTGGAGAAACAACCTAAGATCAAGGAACAATCTATAACTTGATCTGATTAATCCCTCTGAGCCTACAACCCAGGGAAAGGAATTGTCATTGACCTTCTGGTTTGCAGTCTTTGTGTAGCTCTCTGCTGATGCTCTATGGGACAGGAATAGAGATTTGCCAGCATTAAGTACAGCTTCAGACTTCATTTTCACTGATGGTTTTATTCTGTATTTTACAAAGTAAATAAATTGCCTTTCAAAAATGCTGACCAGGACTTGTAGTGTGCTCAGCAAACTCTTAATTGATGTCTGATAGAATATTAAAGATGTTGAGTATATAGCCTTGTTTTTTTCTAACAAGACTCACTTTCAAGCCAATATAACATTCACATTAAAGTCAACTCAACATGATTTTCACCTTTATCAGGTAGCTCAATGCTGATAAAGTCATTCTATCTGTATTTGTGGGGCATCCAAAAGGATGAATATGTAAGTAGAATGACTTGTAATTTACTGCCAAAATAGATACATTTTAGAGAAGAAAATGCACTGTGGTTAATAATTGAATGAGGCATAAATGAGAGTGTTCTAGGAAAGTCAAGACACATGAGGAGTATAGAAATAAGAATAAAGTAAGACAAATAGTACTTAATTGAAACCCATTTCCCAATGATTGCTAGGATTTTCAATTCTCTCCACCTCTCTCTTCTCCCTTCTCTTCCCTCCCTTTATCCATTCATATATATGTAAATGCATATATGTATATGCATAGATATATACATAATTATGTGTTAGAATTGCTCATATGAAGCCCCATCTTCACTCTTACAAGTTTTTTAAAAATATTTTTTTATTTTTAATGGGTATTAGTGTATTGTCTGCATATATATGCAGCCCAGCTGTGTATTGCCTACAAAGGTCAGAAGAGGGTATCAGATCCCCTGGAACTGGAGTTATGGGCAGTTGTTAGTCACCATGTAGGTGCTGGGAACTGAACCCATATCCTTTGAAAGAGTAGTCAGTGCTCTTAACTGCTGGGCTGTCTCTCCATCCCACTCTTACAAATTTTTAACATATGAATAAAAGTTACAGTGTTCAATGGATCTAACATATTAAAAAATAAAGTTTCTTCTCTATGTCATGTATTTATGAGAATTTCATGCATGAGTATTTTATTTGTATTATCTCTACCCCTCCTGGTCCCCCTCCACCTCCTCCTTTGTCCTCTTATCTCCCTCACGATTTCTTATCCTTTTCCTTGATTACTATTGTTACATATACATGCATTTATAAATATACATACATACATACATACATACATACATATCATGCACTGAGTCCATTTAATGGTGCTGTGTGTACCTGTGTTTAGGGCTGCCCACTTGGGATTAAATAATTTCTCAGAGAACTTGCTTCTGGAGAAAACTAATTCTCCCTCCCTTGGAATACATTGATTGGCTGTAGCTCTTCATCTTGAGGTGGAAACTCTTGAAATTTCCCTCATCCACCTTGGCATGTCAAACTGGTTTTGTCATTGTGCAGATCTTGTTAGGCTACCATACTATAGAGATTTCATGGGTATAGCTTTCCTATCATGTCTAGAATGCATTAACTTGTCGCAGGTGTCTTGTCCCTCTGGCTCTTACACTTTTCTACCTTTTTTTCCATGATGTTCCCTAAGCCTTAGATAGAGAAGTTGTACTGTAGATAGATCACCTGGGGCTGGGCACTTCACTTTCACTTATTCTCTGCATTTGGCCAGTTGTGGAACTTTGTAATAGTCTCTCCTTGGAAGAAGAAGCATCTTTGATGAGTGGTGAGAGCTACACTTGTCTGTGAACATAAGGACATATATTTAGAATATAGTAAGAAATTACTCTGGTCTAGAAAAGTGAAAATAGTTAGTTCTTCTCTAGGTTGTATGACCTCTCCAGCCATGTGTACTTGTCTATGTTTATAGTACCATGTACGGATTCCCTCCTATTGATTGTACCTTATGTCTAATTGAGACAGCTGCTGATGATCCCTAAGATAAAAAGGCCACTATTGCACCAATAGAGATAGTTTGCAGGGCTGATCATGTTTGTGGTTTGTAGGCTTTACAGTTGACTGGGATTGTTGATTGGTTTTCTCCCTTAAAAGCTTGCATAGTACCTTCTGATACTGAGAGCTATTCTTTGGGGAGGAGGCTTCCAGGTCAGTTCTGATTCAGTTATTCCTAGTCCTGTGTTCAAAGTAAGTCCAGTTTTCAGCAATAGTCTTACCTCAAGGCAATCAAGGGCTGTTTCTATATTATTTTGGGACTCTCTTGGACTATTGTAATGAACCACGTTGAGATTTCCCTTGCCTGGCAATGTGATTTTTGTTATATAGTTTCAGATATAAACCTGCACTCACATATATATTGTATGAGTATTTTTCAGTAGACTTATTAAATAATACATTTCCCTTGGTTTCTCACACTACCTAAGTATTATTTATCTCTCTTTCCTCTCTCTCTCTCTCTCTCTCTCTCTGTCTAGCCCTCCCTTCCCTCTCCAGTCAAAATACCCACCTGTCTTATTTCATCAAAAATTTGGATTTTGTTTTCCATTATGGATGTCCAGTTTTTCCAGGCTGTTTTATATCATCAGGTTATTACAGCTGAAGGCGTATTTAGCTGCTTCTCATGCTTTTGTGACTTTTCTTTTAATTTTGACAGACATAAGTACTTCACTTGAATTGCTTTGAGTAGGTTCACAACAGTATGTTTCAGTAGCTCTAAGCTGGCATGGCAGCCTGGAGGATTCCTAAAGAAGCACAAGACTTCAGTTCACATTAGAAGCCTGGAGAAACATACTTGTGATGTCAGGGCTGGAGTGTGGCAGGAGCGACAGGATAGAAGAACTCACCATTGAGAGTCAAAGGAAATGAGGCAAAAACAATGTTTTCCTTGTGTCCTTTAATCTGGGTGGCTACAAGGAGGTGCCACCCACATTTAGGATGGGTCTTCCCACTTGAGATAACTGGACCAAGAAAGTCCCTTACAGCTGTGCCTAGTAGCTTATCTATTAGTTGATCCCAGATCCTGTCCAATTGATAGCCAAGATGAACTATCACATTGTCATTCTAGACATTGAACCCAGAAATTTCTAGCCTACTTTTCTAGATTACTCTGAAATATATTAATTAAAATGTAAATGAAAATAATGGATTAAATGTTACTATTTGACATATTGTATGATGAATATTATATATTATACTTAGATGTTGTAAAGTAAAAATGTGTATAAAACAAATTATAGAAGTTTATATGTAAACACAATTTATAGTAAACTATTTTTCAAATGCTTTATTTTCATTTATTTATATTTTGTCTTTTTGAGACAAGGTCTTCCTGTAGCCCCAACTGGCCTGAAACTTGCCATGTAGACCAGGCTATGCTAGATCTCAACGAGATCCACTTGCCTCCGCCTCCAGGGTACTGGGACTAAAGATGTGTGCCACCGCACCCCACCTTATTTTTATTTTTGATTACAATATATTTTTATTGACTTCTTTACATTTCATACAATACATCTTAATCATATTTAGACCCCTTTCTTATCTGTACCCAATGCAGTGCTCCCACTGGATTTCATGTATTCTGTCTTATATATCAAATGTTTTTATACAATCATAAAATCAAATATAATAGTCTTTTTGAGACAGGGTCTCCCTGTAGCTCCAGTTGTCCTGGAACTCACTATGTAGAACAAGCTGGCCTTGAACTCACAGAGAACTGCCATAGAGGATCTCTTTTTCATCATATTAGTCATAAAAAATATTTTAAATGAAGATATTAGTTGAAAGGACATATGACCCAGAAATGTTCTCCCAAACATACCTTCCATACATTTGTAAAGATGGGCATATTTTAATCCAGATTATTTTCCCAATGATCTTTAGTCTTCATCTAGCCTCAGTGCATAAGACTGCTTGTTTCATGACTGTGGGGCAGCTTCAAATAACATCAAGCTTTAAAACAAATGTTAAAAGATAAAGACCATCCCCGATTGTTTTTCTTCACATGTCTTTCAGTATTACTGAAGGTGAGTATCTCCTGTATGGTCACTGGCCTTTAAATTTCTTCCTCTGTTTACAGACTGCTCATGTCCTTTGACTTTTCGTCTTGCTATGCTGTGTCTCCTTAAAATTTATTCTTGCCTTGATTTCCATAAAACCATTCATGTTGATTTGTTTCCCCCACTCATTCTTAGAAGCTTATCAAGCTCAGCATGAGTTGACTTCCTGGGAATCAGCAGCAAATCTTGTTATTTTGTATGCATGTATATTGGGTTTTAAGGAAGATACTTGCATATGAACCAGAAATGTTCTCCCAAACTTATTGTCCAAATCTGAATGACATTTGAAAAACAGTAATTTTGGGGACTGGACAGATGGCTCAGTGAGTAAGAACATGGCCTGCTCTTTCAGAGGACCTGGGTTTAGTTCCCAGCATGTACAAAGAAGCAGACAACCTTCCTAAACTCCAGTTTCAGGCTATACAATACCCTCCCTGACCTCTATAGGCATTATATGAAGAGGTGCACTTATATACATGCAGACAAAACACTCAAACATGTAAAATAAAAGTAAACAAATATATTTAAAAGAGAGAAAGTGGTATGAGTTCTAAATACTTAAGCGACTTATCAAGCACTAGCTTTTTATGATGAGGATATAAACTATGTCACAGACACTGAATAACATAGAGACAGGATGCCGCTGTCTAGATCCAATTAAATGGAAACAAGAGACATAAACAAGAGGGTGAATCAAAACCATGTGGCATGGTGAAAGGGTTCTGTGTTCTTCTGATGGGGCACAAGAGAACTCTATATTGAACAATTTGAGACTAAAGGGACTGCATTTCCTAGCAAGGTGGAGCCAGAGGATAATAAGACTACTTGAGAAAGCCCCAGTTCAGATAAGACATTGCCAGTGGCTCATAAACGACTGCCTGAAGCTGAACAACATAAACACCCCTTGTTCTGAGAAACAGTAAAGGTGTGAGCGGGCAAAGGAGATTGAGAATGCAGCCCAGTCAGGCTATAATGGGTACTGCAGCCACTCCTGTCCTGAAAACCTGACATGCTAACCTGACATCACATCCATACTTACATTACAGGACTTCTGAAATTTTATTCTCATAGTGTCTTAAGGTCATTGAGAACAGAAAGTGAATTCTGCTCATTTTATGGCACCCACATGACTTAACTGATGTCTATAACACAGTAGGTGTTGAAATAAGCAATCTGTTAGCAAACCCAGTGTGTTTTTACAGACAAATTTCTAAGAGGAAAGAACCTATGGGTTAGTTGCATCTTCCTTTAATGAACAACTTCCAAGGTTTAAGCCTGACTGTAAGAAGTGGCATACAGTAAGACAAAAAGTAACATACATGTCCATGTCTTGTGATCTTAACTACCATCAATATGGCCTGGTGAACAGCTTAGGACAAGCAAAAAAATTGGATACTGTAAGATACTGTCATTTTACCAAACTTCATCTGCACGATAGCAAAGTCAACAGGCCAATCTGATTTATCTTAACCAAAACATCCTACTTTCCCTACTCCATCAAGGCTCCTCCATCAGTGAAGAAAGAGACAATAACATTGATCCTTTCAGCTCCAAGTTCAGCTAAGCAAGACCTGGCTTATTGTCCCTGGCATGAGCTGTCTCAGCAAATAACCCCAGAGTGTATCTTTGTATATCTTGATGTGAAAATGGCTGAGAGGCATTACATCATTCTGCATTTCCAACACATTCTTATGGTAATCATAAGGAACCAGAAAAGTACAATCTGGCTACAAAATATATACCAATAAATTGAGAGAGGTGAAGAAGTACTGGACAGAACAGAGACCAGTTATATATTAGAGAAAGATGCTTAGAAGATGGGATGCCTAATAGCAGCGAATAGGAGCTGAATGAGCAGGAAGCTCATTATCTAGATACCCCCAAATAAAGAGGAATTGAGAAGTCTGTGACAAACATTTACCAAGGAAAGAGATATTATCATACCACAACTTGTAGTGATTAGAGAACAGAACAAGATTTTATCCAACCTATAACTAACTTTGGGATTTCTCTTTTTATATGTAAACTCCTTTTCCTATTGTTAAACTTCTCTATTAGAATGTTGTTAACAATATTAATATTCTTTGTAGGGTTTCAATGGCTTATGTGGATGTTAATTTCATACATTTCTGGTGAAGATATCTACACAGCTGAAATTTTAGTCTTCTCATTCACCTGAAGTTAATCGTCTTGCTGAATTTTCATATTACCATCACACCTCTAGTGACATGCAGGAATAAGTTCACAGATCTCTAGGATGTTTCGTAATTCCCAGGAATCTTAGAGTTCCCTGAGGACAGGCTGACTGTAGACATAGGTTTGACTTAGAAAATAGGACTTTTATTAAAGTGAGGGTGTGAGTTTGGACTCACTGGACTTTAGCAGTTACAATGTTCTAATTTTAACATTACTCTTTTG
The DNA here is from genome assembly GCF_000622305.1 of Nannospalax galili. Lineage (NCBI taxonomy): Eukaryota > Metazoa > Chordata > Mammalia > Rodentia > Spalacidae > Nannospalax > Nannospalax galili. Next base: position 2,490,117 of record NW_008341889.1, on the reverse strand, counting down.
AGGGCCATTTTGAAGAGCGGTCAAGAACTCTGGCTGTATAACTAAACAGCTTTGATTGGATCCTGACCAAACAACCTTAGATAATTACTTAATCCTTCTGTACTTCAAGTTAGTGTCTCAAAATGGTAATAGCAATATCAGTACATACACGCAGGGTTATTAAAAGGATTAAATGAGTCAATACATGGAACGTGTTGAGAATTATACCTGACATATAGTAAACCTTCAACAAATGTTAGCTATTATTAGATTCACCTTATAGGAAACAACTAAAGTTCTTGCCTACTGTGCAGGGTTTAATGCTGGATCCTTGGGAAATGTTAAATTTTCATTAGCATTTTCATGATGTGAAGTACTAGTAATTAATTCACATTATTCAGTCTTCTAATTGACATCTAGAATCTGTGTTCTCTTGTTTAGTATTCTCTCATCAGAAGTCTATTTATAGAGGTGCTTGTGAACTTTCTCATTCCTATACCTTATCCAAATAATATGTCAAACTAGAAAGTCCTCTGAAAAATGGAAATAGCCATAATATAGTAGACAGCAATTTTTAGTGCACATACTGAAATAAAACTAAAGTGAATCATTGAAAGATGAAGTTGTAAATATAAAACTCTGTGAAGATCCAAAGTTTAATGAATAGAGAGAGAAATTCAGATTTATCAGTCATATGCCTTCTACCATATCTTGCTCTAAATTCTATTGGTTAGTATGTAACTATTATCAGGTAAAAAAGTCATAGAATTGAGGAGGCTAGTATGCATAGACTAGAGATACGATTTATCCTATATTAAAATAAATTGTTTAATTTATTTAAATGCTTATCTTCAAGACCTTGGGTTTGACTTCAAGCACCATGTAAAGCCAGGCATGGGGATGGGTGAGATGACTCAGTGGTTAGGAGCACTTCTTGTTTTTCTAGAGGACCTGAGTTTGATGCTTAGCATTTATGCTGGGCCACTCACAACTGCCTATAATTCCAGCTCTAGATGACCCAACAGCACACTGTTTTGATTACTGTGGGCACCTGCCTCTATGTAGCATGCTCACACAAAGACAGACACATGTACCTTTGAAATTAAAAGAATTTAAAATCTTACAAATAAAAGGCATGGTGACATTCACCTGAAATTCCATGACACGGGGTGTTGGAGGAAGGAATATCAGAGGTTCGAAGTCATCCTTTCCAAATAGCAAGCTATAGGCCAGTCTGAGTCACATGGGACCCTGTCTCAAAAGCAATGCAATTAAAACAAATTTTTTTTAAAAAAAGAAAACTGCTAAAAACACAGCATTTGTTAATTGTCTTTAAATTTATTTAATTTCTCAAAAGAATATTTTAAAGGGAATCAGGACATATAATCTGAAGATTCCCCTCCGCCATAGGCTGACTTCCCCACTCCCCACACTATCTGTCTCACTATCTGTCACCCTGAAATGTGAATACCTTGCTTTCAGGGAATCTTCAGTGTTATTTCTCCATTATTTTGAGAACTCCTTCCCTGAGGCAGGAAGGTAGTTTTCTGTATCCCTTTATCAGCTCATCCAAGATGCAGAGTGAGTATTACAGTCAGCTTTGAAACTGAGCCTGGCTGCTTCTGGAAGGTGTAATTTGCCCCATGTTCCTATGAGTCACATTTTAGCAAAGCACAACTTATAATTTTTTGTCACAATGTTGTAAAAGCTTTGCTCCAGTATTATTCTTATTCTGCTTAAGTTATTAGCAAAATTAAAGCTATAATTAAAAGTAGAATTTCAGCACTTATTCTTTAAGAAATCTTTACAAATTATTGTTGTTTACCTTGATCTGGCAGTATGAAACTATCAGCAAATCTTAGGAATTGGGCCAAAATAAGATTCATTGCTATTGTTATTAATTTTTTTGGTCTTTTTGAGACAGGGTCTCCCCAGGTGGCCTGGAACTTTCTGTGTAGACCAGGCTGGTTTTGAACTCACAGAGATCTGCCTGTTTCTGCTTCCCAAGTGCTGGGATCAAAGGCGTGTGCCACCATGCCCAACCATAAAATTAATTTTTAACTCCATACACCATCCAGAAATACAAAAATAATTTCTATTCCTCCCTGTTCTTTACCCTCCAACAGTGAAGTAAATACTTTCTGTTAGATATTACCACAATTTGCTTTAGAAATGAGTTCTTAGTGAGTTTTGAGTTGTGTCTAGATGTTTAGGCATAAGGATTAACAATATATAATTTGTGAATATTTATGAGCTTATGACGCTCAATATATTGTGTAAGAGGTTTGCTGTGATGATAACTGAGTGGTCCAAATTCTAACTCCTCTCTTAGGAGGTGGAATAGGAAAATCTAGCAGCAGTCTACTTAAACAGCATGGTGAAACCATGCAGAGAGTAATGACCAGGAGTGTATAGCGATGTAAGTAACGCAGGACTGAAGAGCAGATTGCAAACTCTGAAATTAACTAGGGCTGTGAGGGCCAGCCAGGGGGGATAAAACACAACAGAAGTGACTACCTCAGATTCTGGATTAGCCCGTAAGTTGAAGTCTGAAGGAATACAGTCTGATTTGTTTCTTCAAAGGAAGATATCTCTACTGAAATGTTGCCCTTGCAATCTAATAGCAAAATCATACCATGTAAAACTCTCTTTCCTGGTTAACTTCTGTCAATGCATCATTTATTAAAATGTGAATAGTCTGGATCCATTAAGGGTTAAATAACTTACTTGGAAAAATGCTTTGATATTTTCTATATTTTCTAAAAGAAGACAAAATTTTCCTACTTACTCTTACGGCAATTAAGGACCAGGCTTCTTAGAATCATGAAAAAACACTCTCTGTAGGTGTTGTGACTAGTGTCAGGGAACAGCGAGACTATGGGCACACAGATATAAATATAAATTTCCATTTCTCTAATCTTGGACTTCTGTGCTTAGTTTTTTTTATATTAAGACCTAACTTTATTATCTAATAATAGAATGGTATCATTCAGAATAGATTTCCAAAAAAAAAAAAGGACTTCCTGCTGTCTCACAAAACAGTGGTGGACATCCACCTTGTGAACCTAAACTTGGAAGACCTGATGGCTATTACAGTGATGAAGAGGATGTAGATGTAAAGAAGATATATTTCCAGTGCAGATGCAAGAGAGAAAGGCACCGAGGCAGCCATTGTCAAATAGCTTACGAATATTAAGGAAATAGAGGAGTGAGTAGAATGAAATCAGTTTTTGAATGGGATTATTTTCTTTGAGAAATGTTCCTTGCACGCTCTACCCCAAGTCTGGTGGTTTTTCTCCAGAACATTATAGACATCAACAATACCAGGTTTAAAAAAAAATACTTACTTTTTTTGGGAGACTATTCATCTGATGAGAAAAGTGTGGAAGTCTAGGAAAAGCACATTTGATCTGAATTATGAATACATTATGTGCACAACCTTGAGACCAAAATTTCCTCTCTTTGCCCCCATTCCACTTCTGAGAAATAATCATTGAGATTTCCTTATCCAGGTCCATTTCCCCTTTAGGTTGTGACCTTCTTGAATATGAAAAGGGGGTTATGCTCAAAGTAGTTTAACCTGAGCTCAAAGACAAAGTGTATATGAAGATAACATCCTCTGAGTATTAAATCCTCCCACACAGAATTTCAATATTCAGTCAGTATTACATGTAACAAAAATATTGCATAAGAGTAAAAGGGGGAATTTTCTCTGTGAAAGAAAATAAATTATTCATGATGCTTGTGACAGACCAGAAAGGCAGATTTTACTCAGGAATTTTTTCAGCTGTGCGGAGACCACAGCAGTAGTTTTGCTATATGAGAGATGGGGCTCAATTTGCCCTCATATTAAGCTTGTGGGTCAGTATATGGAAAATTAGAGAGTAAATCTGAAACATAAGGGAAAATAAACCGCTCTCACAGAATCCTCACTGAAGGTGAGCTGTTGATCAAATATTACCTGGGGGATGTGGAAGATGAGAAATGTCATCAGATATTAAAAGTGATAATGGGTGTGCTGGTCCACTCCTATAATTACCATAACCTAGCACTTGACAGATGGGAGTGAGAGATCAGAAGTCAAGGTCATCCTCAGCTACACTGGAAGTTCCAGGCCAGCTTAGGCTATCTGAGACCCTACCTCAAAAGCAGAGGTGGGGGAGACGATGGGAAAATAATACATGACAAGTGATGAGACAGAATGAGGATAGAGGCTTCTAGCTATTGAGCTCAGCAGGAATTTTGTTAAAACACATTTGGGGTCTGAATTGATGAAGATCTCAGAAGAGCTTAACTGAAACTTGGTCAAGGGACGCATTGTTATTCTCCTTCGCACAATCACAAATGAGTGAAGATGTGTTTGGGTCTAGAATACACTTGATTTTGGCATGACTGAGAGATTTTGGTGCCATTTAGACTTTAAAAATGACAATGGGAGATGAACTGAAGTTGCATCCTGACAGGAATTCTGCCTAAAGGCACAGTGTTGTTAGCCTTTGTGCAGCTCAGCAGCATGCAACAGCACTAAAATTGGATTTAACTATAGCAACAAACATTGTCACGTAGGCTAGAGACAGAACAAAAGTAACCCGGAGAATGAGCCTTAGAAATGACAAAAGCTTAGTATCTTGGCAACCTTTTGTGTTGGGTTATTTTTAAAAAACGAATAATATTGTGTTCTGTTTCTAATTTATTCAGCTACTTGCTGAATGGCAGTAGCATTGTAAGGAGAGATACTAGGTGTCATATTGACATCATCAGCATTTCTTAGACACAGCTCATGTCTGTCTTACTTTTTATTATTTAGTATTCTTGTGTGGAGAAGAAAAACCTTTAAAATGATTTTTCATTTGATGATTCCAACTGTGTTGTTTTGCTGTCTTGGACAGTCTTTAAAATTACTTTGGGAAACATTTCTAAGCTGTGCTCTTTATATTTTTGAATGTTTTAAGATAATATGACTGTAGTGTTCCCTTGTCACTCATGAATATCTTTTTTACTTTTTTTTTAAAATAAATCATATTTTTTTATTCTTATTCTTTTATGAAGTTAGTTAAAAATTAATGAACAAAAAATTAAAGAGACTGCACTGCAATTAAGTTAGAATATTCTAACTGGAAAACAATTACTGTGAAACTATTTACATTCTCATAGAATTAT
>NW_008341889.1:2478261-2483188 GCF_000622305.1 Nannospalax galili | reverse complement strand
GGATGTACAAGTGTCTCTGCAACAGGACGAGTTCTTTGGGTATATGCCAAGGAGTGGTATAACTGGGTCAAATGGTAGGTTCATTTGTAGTTTTTTAAGAGATCTCCACACTGTTTTCCATATGGGTTGAACCAGTTTGCAGCCCCATCAGCAGTGGATGAGTGTTCCCCTTTCCCCACCTCCCCTCCAACATTTGGCATCATTTGTTCTCTTGATCTTAGCCAGTCTGACTGGGGTGAGGTGAAATCTTAAAGTGGTTTTAATTTGCATTTCCCTGATTATTAGTGATGTTGAACATCTTTTAAGATGTTTCATATGCAATAGTCTTGTTAATTCTTTGAGAATTTCATATCATGTATTTTGATCATATTCACCCCTAATCCTCTCTCCCTCCCTCCTCCCCAACTTTATGTTCTATTTTTTTTATAACCCATCAAGTCCAATTTGTGTGACTCATATACTCTTTCGTATGACACTATCCAATGGACTGTGGCCCTCCCAGGGGCCACTCCCTTAAAGAAACTGACTCCCTCTTTCTTAGACTATTTCCATGAATATTTTTAAATAAACACCTTTGGATTTAATTTACTAGCCTAGATGTGTTTAAGTTACTATTCTACATATATTTATTATGGCATAAGGCATAAGTAAATAAATGCTTCCTAAAGGAAGCAATCACTTAAGAAAACATATATACATTTTAAATGCCCTCTCTATGCCAAGCACTGTGCCCTGCTGACTGCACATGTAGCTAAATGAGAAGAGCTTGGCCCTTCTGTGATTCATAGGCCAGTATCAAATAATAAGCAAGCAGAATTTCCATCATTTGAAGATCATTTATGTCGACCACTAAATAGGAAGTTTAAGCTTTGTAACTGAGACTCAAAGATAACTGACCCCCAGGGTAATGTTGTGAAGAAACATTTAGCCTTTGTTAAGTGTTTGTTTGCTTGCTTGTTTATTTATTTAATAATTTTTTGAGATAGGGTCTCATGTAGCCCAGGCTGGCCTAGAATTTGTTGTGTAGTTGAGCCTGGTCTTGAATGCTTGATCCTCCTTCCTCAGTGCCCTGAGTACTGGGATTTCAGAGGAGCCCAAGTATGCCTGGTTACCCTTGTTGAGTTCATGAATTTCTGCTTTTCCTCCTCCACCCAGAGCTCTGAACTGTGTTTGTGCAAAGCAGCTGAAGAGAAGATGGGAAATCTGAGTGAAACGTGCATCACCCTTACTATCTAAGTACAATTTAGACTGAGTCAGAGCAGCTGATCTTTTCCTCAAAGTTGTGAAAATTGGAGAAGTCATTCTCAAGAGGCTGTGGCACACACTGCTTTCCTTTATTGAGAATCCTATCCTTCTACAACTAGGCTAAGTAGATCCCAAATGAACAAATATAAGCAGATATTGCAGTCCTCTTTCACATGGTAATCATTTTTATATAACTTATTCTCCCAACTCTCTAATTTTCAAGTGTTTAACACAGTTAATATTGAGTAAATTTATGAATGAATACTATTTTATTTTTCTGCTACCCTAGAGAACATTCATCATATAAGCTTTCCTTCTGTCCCATTTTCTCTCAGTGATGTCCCATAAACACTACTGTTGCCATTGTAGGTCATCTAGCCTCCCTCCTCCCCACTGAGTAATGGCTCCAAATGCTTTCCTTTATGTTGCTTCATGTCTTCTCTTCTCATTTGTCATGCTGGGGGATTGTTTTGTTGTCTGTTTGTTTGTTTGCTGTGTGGGAATCATTCCACATCAAAATGATGCATGGTCTCTAGAGATATTTCAAAAGGCCTCATTTCTAAGCTCATTAATGTTTTAATATGTTCAATGTTTTTTCTCTCTCTCTCTGATAGCTTAAATTTTTAAATGGTATCTCTACTAAAATTTATGAAAACATTTGAGTACTTACATACTAAGCACTTCAAATACACATACATATATATGTGTGTATGTATACGTATCTATATATATGTATGCATATATATCTCACTCTACTTACCATAGCTTTTGGGACACACACACACACACACACACACACACACACACACACACATACACACACCTTACAGAACTATCGTTACTTTTTATATATGAAATTAAAGCAGTCTAATTAGGTAAGTGTCAGGTTCAGACTTGAGGTAGCTGTCAGTTATGAGGCTCTCTGTTTTCCAACGGTGCCAATTTCCCTTGGTGCCCCAGCATCTCCCCCTGCTTTTGCCATTCACTCATTTTATATATTTGAAAGATGTAAAAAAAATTAGCTGAAAGTTTATTTTAACATGGACCAGTCCATCCTTTCACAAAGAACACAGTACAGAGCTTCCTGTTAAGTTCTTCCCTCTTTTGTTTTATAGAACTTTAAAATGATTTACTAATGAGAGAGCTGCATGCAGGTGGAGAGCTGGAATGTTCAAATATGAATTGGCAATAGACAACGTTTAGTTATATGTATGCTGTATAATTTTCAAGTCCCCTATGTGTATTTTCATTTTCTATTCTCTTATTTGCATTGCACTAATGTCCTTTCACATCCTTCTCCTCTCCAAAACAAGTCAAACATTACCAATCGCCCAGCCTGTAATTTGATAACTTCTTTGTTGCTAAATATACCTTTGTGTCAGTTTGTTTCTTTTTGTGTTTATTATTTTTATTTTTGTGTACGGGTGTGTTGCGTGCATGCAAGTAAGTGCACCCGTGTTGTGCAATGCCAGTGGAGGTCAGAAGAGAGCATCAGGCACCCTGGAACTGAAATTATGGACAGTTGTAAGCTGCGGTGTAGATTCTGGTAACTGAACCCATGTCCTCTGCAAAAGTGGCCAGGGCTCTTAACCGCTGAGCCATCTATCCAGTCCCCTTTGTCTCCTTTATAGCACTGTGTTGCGTTCCTTTTCCTTTTTCTTGGGTTCTACTTCACAGAGGTTTAAATATACTCATCTTTGGTTTCTCTGTACTGTCAGAGGCATAATATATGTATATTCCTAGACCTACTAACCTAGGATAGCATCTCTCTTTTAAATATTTCTTTCAGGTATTTGTTTTGAGAGAGTCTGAAGAACACACATGAAAATGAAGGCCATGTGGGGTGACTCGCTTCAGTGTCTTTGTCACATTAATTCATTTCTTCTCCTATCAACTGAGCTTCAGAATACGGGTCCTTCTTCACAATACAACTTCTTCACTTATTTCACCAGTTTATTGGGAAAACATTACTTTGGATTTAGACTCAAAAATAGAAAATTATTTATGGCTAGTCATCAAAGCTGCATTTTTGAATAAACTAATTAATAATTCTCCCACCTCTCCTTTTGGACCTGTTTCAGATTGCTTCTGAAATTCACAAGCAGCTATTTTGGGCTCTCGAGTGTGTGTGTCTTTGCCCGGTGTGTCATGCCTCTGGTAAGCCTGCCAACCTTTGCAGCGAGATGCCTATGAGAGTCTTGTGATCAGCATTTAGTGACGGCTGTGGTCTCCAGGCTCTGATGCCATTCTACTTCTCCCTTGTTGCATAATTACTATTCATATTTTTCCTTGCACTGACCTTTCTACCTCTCCTTTCACACAAAGGTTTTGTTAGAATTATTTTTCAAAGGACTGAAAGATCCAGCAGAAAAGGATGAATGATCAAACCCAAATAAATTCAAATTGTATTTTAATCAATCTGCTCAATTTATGATTTGCCTTCTACAGAGAAATTTCTAGCATCTCAATTTCTTCCAATTATCACATTATTTCGTTTATATGACATTTTTCTAAAAGAAGCTCTCTCTGATTTACGCTTTCTTTTTCTGTGGTACTTTATGGTCTATTCTGAATTCTGAAGTCCACTTCCAATGTTGTCTTCCACATTATCCTGCTTTCTCTTTTTACCATTGCCTGGATTTTCTCGAGTCTTGTACCTGATGATCAGCATACTGCTTTGCTTGTACTTTGATTTTTGCTATTTTAGCTTCAATTGCCTCTGGTTTGTTTTTCTAGCCTCGCTCTCTCCACAAATTGTTTCTGCAGCCTTATGGAATATTGACTTTCTTCCTGAGAGTCTTGTCTTTACTCAGGCCCTTGTACAGTCATTTTTCATATCATGTTTAAGTTCTTTCAGTCACTCTATGACATCTTGAAAGGGCATCTAGGCTCCCCTTCCTTAATCTTTTGTAGGCTGTTCTGTTCTAACATCTTGCCCTGCATTTATCATTATAAGTTGATTCCTTTGTTTGAAAACTGTCCTATACACTCTTCATGGAAGTTTTTTTGTTTCAAATAAAAGGTTTCTTGCTATTAAGTAAGGAAAGACAAACAAGAGAATACTTTACAAACCAAAAGAATAAGTCAGTGATGAAGGGTTTTGGTTTCTTTTCCTGACAGTTTGGAAGGTTTCTGCCTAGAAAGGTGATACCTCAATCAAAACCCACATACACCTTTGTAACAAGGTGGCTTTGGAAGGCAGATCACCCATGGAAAGACCTTTAAAAGGAATTTAGGGTCGGTAGCCTCAGGTCCTCAGATGTACTACCATCATCTTTTCCATGATCTTATTCTCATACCTTAAGACAGGATTACTTTTTCTAGAACAGTTGAATCCTATACCAACATCAAATTAACTCCACATACACTTCAGGTCTCAGCTTGGAGGGGCACTTTCTTGCTCTGATAATCTGAGTTGCATGTTTCCCATGTATAACCCCACCATATTTTACATTTTCCTCATGATGGCTTTTGTCACATTTTTGACTATCCACCTTCTTGTACCAGATTACAAATTTTTGAAAGCTTGAGATCATCCCAGATGATCTCTAGCATGATAGTTAAAGGCCCAGACTTGAGTCATTCAAACTGTGACATTTACTAGTGTATGGACATAGAAGAGTCACTCACCTCTCTGAATTGCAATGTCTCATTTTCAAATAAGGTTATAATTAGTATTTAC
>NW_008341889.1:2475367-2478248 GCF_000622305.1 Nannospalax galili | reverse complement strand
TTGGGAGAACAAAATGCTTAGAACAGTTATAAGTCTGATTCATAGTAAATACTCTGTAAAGTGTTATCAAGTTTATTGTAATAATTAGACTAATAATCACGATTATTATTAGTCATAGACACATTTCCAGAAAGTCTAGTATAATATCTCTCATACAATCATCCTCAATCAATACTTACTGAGTAAGTGAACTAAAAATTAATGTGATATTGAAAGTGATGAACTCAGATAAACAATCTAACAGTACAAGAGGAGGTACATGAACTGTAATGTGTAAGAATGGAACTTCCCAGACACCAGGCTGTTCTCTAATTTTACCTTCAGATTGGGAGAAATATCTAGAAAGGAATAGCCCTTTCAAAGGAAACTTCAACTAAAAATAGCTGGGCACTAGAAATTAGTGTGTACTCAAGAGGTATCTTTTGTTATCTCCAGAAACGTCCTTTCTGGCTTCTTTCCACATTATACTTCTGCCAAGTTCCTCAGCTTTTGAGAAATTTCTGCTTTTGTCATGACATTATAAGAAAAAGGAACTTCTTTCAAATTTTGCAAGCTGAATTCCTTCTTATATATAAATCCTATCAATTGCACTGTCACGTCTCCCTTTGTACGGAAATTGTTGCAGAATATTAGCATGAGTATGCAAAAAAACAGCCCATAATCCTCTGTACTTTCAGATCATTTCTAGCTATTTTCTTGTATGGATCATTTGTTGTTGCTGCTGTTTTTAAGGAGGGGCAAACAAAATCCTCTCAGTTGCTTAGCTGCAGCAAACAACAACAACAATAACAACAACAACAAAAACCTAAGCCACCACTGGGTGTTTGTACATTCCTACTTCTTTCTCTCTAAATATTGTATGAAATGACTCTATCTATTGATTTTTTCATATTCCATGCTTGCATTTTTCACTCATTGACTTGATATTTGGTGAAAACTCATAATGTCATTAGAAGGACATTGGAGAAAATAGGCACTTTAAAGAAGTGGGACTGGAGAGATGGCTCAGTGGTTAAGAGCTTGACTCCTCTTTCAGAGGACCGGGGTTCAGTTCCCAGCACTGATGTAGCAACTAACAACTGTCCATAACTCAGTTCTAGGGGATCTGACACCCTCTTCTGATATCTGCACTCATACATATAAAATAAATATAATAAATAAAGTATTTTTAAAAAAGAAGTGAACTGTAATATTTGTGTTAAAAACATTTCAGAACTCTGTCCCTAATAATAACAAATCTAGTAAAAAAATAACATTTCTAACATCCAGACATACTTCTATGCATTTTACTTAAACCCATTTAATTTGCACATTAAGCTTGTGAGTACTATTATCATTTCCACTTTACATGTGAAGAAACTTTGCAACAGAGATTCAGACAACACAGCAATTAGTATTAAAGATACCCTTATTGAATAAAAAGATGACAGTTAAAAATGAAAAACAAGGCGACCTCTATGAAGTCAATGTACTGAAATTGTCTGATTTTAATGTATTCCTTTCTAGATGTACCAGGAGGGATTGCAGAAGACTATGATATGGAGTAAGCCAAAATAAGTTTTGAACTAATCAGGTCTGTACACTGACATATACAGAAGGTTCAGAATGAGTATGTGGAGAAAAATAGGAGTACATAACCAACATTAATTATTAAAGACTACATTTGACATTCAAAATATTTAATCATCATAATTTGATTTAGGCCTCACCTTTTTATGTGGTAAGTCTTATTATCTTTCTTTTATATGAGGCTCAGAGAAGACTATCCATTGCTTGGGATCACAGAAAAAACTCTATGAGAGGAAGATTTGACCCAGGTAATCATATTACAGGACTGCAGCAATTACTATCCAGACCTCTTTTTAAGAAATTAATTTAAACTTATTGGGGCCCATAGGTAAGGGAAGAGTAGGCACACACTTAAAGCATGAAGCAAAGGGAAGAAATAGCATGTTCTAATAGCCAGGAATTGGTCATGTGCAGATGCTAAACTAATAGCAGTGTGATGGCTAATCCTGGGTGTCAGCTTGACTGGACCTGGGATTAACTGAAATGAGACAGACCTTCTTGATTGAATCTTCTGAAGCTGGAAGACCAACCCTAAATATGGGTGTTACCTACTGATGACAGCCTGTACAAAAGGCCATGGCGGAAGGGAGCTTTTGCTTTTTGCTTGCTTGCCTTCTTTCTCACTGATTTCAAATTTCAAATTTCAATGTAGACTGAACACTAGCAGGTCTCCAGGAACCCATTAGGCCTTCAGTGCCAGACTGGAACTGCTGAGACATCTAGCCTCTCTAGTGTGGTGCAGCCATTGTTGGACTAAGACTCTATCCTCTAAGCTAATCAGATAAAAACTGGTTCTTTTTCTTTAGAGACCCTGACAAACATAAGCAGGAACCTAACACTTTTAGTTGAAATTTTTGTCTTCAAATACCATAAAATGATAAAAGTGATGCTAAAACATTTTTAAAGAAATGGGACAATATTTTTACTTGACACCCCCAGACTCTTATAGGGAATCCTTGGAAGAGATACATAGTTGAAAAGTCAAAAAAAGAGGGAGAAAGATTCTAGAGGCCCAGAAATCAGCAGGTTACCTTCAAAGTGGCTCCAATAGAGGACAAGTTGTCATGACATGGAATGTCTGTTATCACAAATTGGAACCTAAACTTAATGAACTAGTGCCCCATAGGAACTTGCTATCTTTTTTTACTGCATATTATTGAATTTAATGTAATTAAATCATCTAATTGGCCTGCTAGATATAGACCTTAACATCTTATCAGTCCTTTTACCCAGATCACACCCTCATTGACCCTCAAGACTTAGTAGGAAATTCTTTGTTTTCCCCACACACTACAAAGCATATCTGACCTCC
>NW_008341889.1:2471571-2475355 GCF_000622305.1 Nannospalax galili | reverse complement strand
TTTTTTTTTTAGATTGTAGAAAAATCTAGAATTTAGCAACTACAGAATTAACACCTATGGGAATTAGATACTGTTGGCTTCCTTTTGCTGATGTTACCAACTACTGTGTAATTATGATTTACAAAGGGGCACATTTATTATCTTACAACTTGCGGGTTTGAGGTCTGTAATAGGCTGCATGGGGTTTCAAAGTCAAGGTGGTATCAGAACGGCATTCGCTCTGGGGGCTAGAGAAGGCACTTTGCCCTTCAGTGTGTTCGGAAGCTAGTTGCAACTCTGTTCTTTGTGTCCTGATTGTTTACTATTAACTCGTTCTCTTTGTTGTCTCGCACTCTGTAACTCCTGCTGGTTTAGAATATACTATTTCCTTGCATTCATGGCACTATTCTTGCCTAGGTTTCCCAAATACTGGAATGACAGGCCTGAGTCTCCACACGAATTTATATCTTTTTCTTGACCTCCTTCTCTTAATTTCATGATATCTATCTGGATAACTTCATCTTAAAACCCTAATTGATTTATATATAAACGCCCTGTTGTCATGTAAATTACCTTGTTTGCAAGTTCTGGGTATTAAGATGTGCACAACTTTGGGAGCCATAGTTTTGCCTAGTATAAATCATGAAAATGAAAGAACAAAAGAGTACTTGCGAATATGAATCTGTTTTGGGAGGCAGAAAAATATTGTACACATGAAAGAAAGTGAAACAAAGTAATAAAGAAAACAGTTAAAGGCAAAGAAAATGTAAAATGCTACATGCATTTGAAAAGCATGCTACCTTAAATAAAAAAAGCAAGCAAATGAAACATAGAAAAATAAATGCCCCAGGTCTGTTACAGGGAATAGATGGCATTCTTACAAAGAAAATAATTTTGTTATTCATTAAGAAAAGACTGACTATCCCAACAGAATAATGAACAGAGGATATGAACAAATTGCTAATTTAAAAAGAAAATGCAAAGGTCAATGAAAACTACGAGAACACATGGGCCATGAGAACACATTTGCCGTTACTCGCGGAAAGGAAAACTAACAAAGAATAACATTTCCTTCACTACATCCAAACAAAATTTAAGACCAACAGTGACTTATGATAACGAAATATTTACAGAATTCATGTGTCCAACAAGAATTTACAATATCACAAACTTTTTGCTGAATAAATTGGGAAAATACACCAATCAATGATCTTTCAGATATTTGATACATTATACCAATGACTATGTTTCTAGAATTTGTCATTCATAAATGAAAATACCATTATTTCCAACTATTTTCACTAACGGATATATTTTAGACAAGATTGGAATGTGACTCGAAACTGAAACACAACCAACTTTTCACCTATCTATTTTAGAAGGCCTATATGTAATCAAAAATTGTATTGCTCTAAAAGTGTTTCCAAGGACAATTTTTCTTTTTTGGTGCTGGTGATTGAACCTCCAATCTCATGCATGCTGGGCAGGTACTGTACAATTGAGATATATTCCCTATCATAGATTATTTTTTAGAATATTAATTATAATCTGTAATCAAGTGTCCTAAAAATCATCTATGAACACATCTTTGGGGCAATACTACTCATTTCTTGCTTATGCAGAATGTACCAAGGAAGCAGCAGGGCCTCATGGCAAATATTGGCTCAGGATCAGAGTCTGCTTCCTGTAGCAACCATGAATGCTCAACCCAAGAATTGAGGTTCATCTTACTCTTCAACATACCCAGTAACCATAAGCAATCCAACAGATCTCCGACAAACTGCAAAACCATTTCCTTCCATGGGCTATAGAACAAATGAGTGTGAGTAAAAATTAGAAGCTTCTATAGCAGCTGTATATTGTATGTTCATATATTTCATTAGTAGTTTGTACTGTACACGTGCACATGCATACACAGATGCAGGCAGCTGTGTCTGCATGGTCTCATGGGTCTAGACTAAGAATCAAGTCAGCATGGACTTGAGAAACTATGACATGCTGCAGGTGACTGCATAACTTACCAACTAACAAAGGTCTTTAAAATCATTAAATGGTTGTAGTATACTACAAACATAATATTTCGTGGCATATAAAATTATATAAAAGTTAAATTTCAGCATAGTGTCTATACTGCTTTAGCAAATAAACAGTGGCACTCTTTCCCTTCCATACTGTCTATGACTGACTGAAGGTGGGCAGTGGGGCTGAGCAGTCTGTACAGCCACAAAGACTAAATTATTTATGATTTGATCCTTTACAGAGCATTTGTCCAACACTGATCTGAATTATTAAGGAAAACAAGACACACATGAGTCTCATACTGGTTTACTTGTAAATTTGAGATTTGATATAGATTTGTCTCTTTTTCAAAGGTTCCTGTATTTTCTAAATTTTCATGGTGAATAACTATTGTAGCTATCTATGGTGAAATTGAAAACTTAAGGTGACATGTGACATGTGGATTTTATTCTTCCATCATTAGTTCTACCTCCTGTTTGAAGGCATCACACTTAGTGCAGCGGCAATTGTGACTTAGAGAGCTCTGGCATCTTTCCTAATGTTTTCTCCCAGCTATCCTTTTGCTCGAAAATACGGCCGCATTCCCTTTCTCTCAGGCCTATGAATAAGCTGAGGTCAGTCTGTCATCACGGCCTCTATCTGCTTTTACTTGGAGAGTCTTTTGTGAAGATTTCGTCATTCAGATCTTAGCAGAAATGTCACCTCATGAGAGATGTTTCTTGACTGTGCTGTGCAATGTCCCATGCTCCCATGGTCAACCTCCATCACAGGTTTCTGGTTTGTTTTCTCTCTACACCATCACTATCTGCTCTATTTTATTTGCCTGTTGTTTTCAATCTTATTGTGTGTTACCTCATTAGAACTTAAAATATATAAGAATAGATTCTTTGTCTACCTTTTATCACTATTATACCCCAGAACATTGGATAGTTCGTATTTCAAAACATGTTAAATAAATAATAATCGTTTATAGTCAAAACCAGTTGTTTTTCTATCAATAGATACTTAAGAAATTCCAATGAAACCACACCACGATATAGCTAATACTACTAGTTCAACAAAATATCTAAATTTAGTGTTATTTATTGACATTTGAATTTAACTGTGTTTGTCCTAGTTTGGCTTCTGTTGCTATAATAAAACAGTGACAAGAACAACACAGGGAAGGAAGGACGTCTTTCATCTTACAAGTTACAGATTACCATCCATAGAAGCCAAGGCCAGAACTCAAGGAAAGAACCTGGAGGCAAGAACTGAAGCAGAGACCATGGAGGAACGCTACTTACTGGCTTGCTCCCCTGTATTACTCACCTACTTTTCCTATAAAGTCCAGGTTAACCTGCCCGGTGATGGCACTACCCACAGTGTGCTGGGCTCTCCTACATTAGTTAGCAATTAAGAAAATGATTCACAGAAATGGTCACAGGACAATCCAAAAGAAGAAATTCCTCAATCGTGGTTCCATCTTCTGAGATGACTATACTTTGTGTCAAGTTGATAGTAACTTACTAACACAGTGCCAGTGACAATAAAATGTTAGTGGTTCTTCTACCAGATGTGATATACTGCCACTGTTTAAATGGAAAAATAGAACTCTAAAATTTACTGAAATTAAGAATTTATTTAAAAACAATCCAAAAGAAGAAATTCCTCAATCGTGGTTCCATCTTCTGAGATGACTATACTTTGTGTCAAGTTGATAGTAACTTACTAACACAGTGCCAGTGACAATAAAATGTTAGTGGTTCTTCTACCAGATGTGATATACTGCCACTGTTTAAATGGA
>NW_008341889.1:2440830-2467377 GCF_000622305.1 Nannospalax galili | reverse complement strand
GTGAACCTAAAAATTTACAGCCAATTTTGAAAGAGATGCATCCTACCTCAGGAAACCGTTATTGAATATGTCAATTGTGTTGTAATGATACGCTTCTTCTAAGTATGTTGTTATTAAATAAATCATTTTTAAAAATTAAAAAAAAATACAAGTGGAAAACATAATTGTTTTGGTCATATAGAAAAATGAAAGACCTATGTAAAATAATTATTATAGGTCAATACATGACAATTAAAGCCACTGAATGGAAATAACCAGATTTATATCATAAGACTTGTATGCCCAATTCTTAACTGCTATTGAGAGAAGTTTAGACACTTATTTTTCTACAGTTTTTTATATAACCATTTTTAATTGAATTTTTGTATATTTCATACAGAACATCTCAATCGATCTTAATTGTCTTTATACCTCCATCCCCATTGGTACCTTCCATAGCCCCACCGAATGGAGCCCAAATGCTCTGTCATCCCTGTTAAGGCCCTCTGTGTCAAGTCAGTGTCCTCAGAAGTTCCCCAGTGCAAGTCCATCCTTTCGAAGGTCACAACCAAATTTAAAATTTTTGCAAATTAACCTTTGGCCTTCTGGATTTACAAACTTCCTTTAAATATAAGGTTAAGACAAATGAGGCCTCATCATTTAACCATCCCCTCTTCTTGTGAACAAAACATGACTATATTCTTATGCTACTTGGAAATGTACCTGATGTCTCCATTTTTGTATACTAAGATTTTAGATGGCATCATTTATACTAAATATAAAGCTGGGTGTTATCAGAAATGACTTCACTGGGTTTGTAGAATTCAGGAAAATGAAAATATAGAGAAAAAAGCAATTTCCTTCTATGTAAAGTGCCATGGAATGCCGCCCCATTCTGAAGCTGTATTTGCTCCTTGACGCTCAGTTTTTCTCAGGTCTCTTGTAAGGTTTTTACTGATTGTTTTTTCTGTGTTATTTATTTAGATTTAACATAAACCTTTTCAGCATGTATGTAAGTGATGTGACCATACAACTCTCTGGAGGTCAGAAGAGGGCATCTGATTTCCCTGGAACTGGAGTTATGGACAGTTGTTAGCTGCCATGTGGGTGCAGGGAATTGAACCCGTGTCTACTGCTGAACCATTTCTCCAGCTCCAACATCAACCTTATAAGGGTCTACATGTAGAGATAAAAGTTTTGCATTAGTCCAGTTTTAAAACACTGCCATGAACAGATTGGTTGAAGGGGGTGACATCATCAGTCAAGGAGCAAAGAGAGACAGAAACGCTAGTCTTTTTTCCTTTGGAAAAAAGCTGCATTATACCCTAATATAGATTTAGAGAGGCATTTGAAATCCTATTGTTTTAAAGCAGAAATACTTTAGTCTTTGTTATTCGTTTCATTTTAAAAGACCATTAATGATGAAATTTTCCATACTATTTTTATGAAACAAATGCTATACCATTATAAGGTCAGCTATAACCACAGTATTTATTTCCTATTTATTACCTCTGGAGATTAAATATAAAAGTATATATATTGCCAGTCTCTACTGTAGTCAGATGGAGCTTAATGGGTAATCTTGTGAAGAGGGATATAGGATGAACTTATGTGTACCACTTCAAAGCTCTCTTTCACTTCTACCACTTGCCAACTGCATGCTGACCCAGACTGCAAAGCTTTAGGTATATTCAGGGTGTGGCTTGCCAAGCTTATCATCTGAGAATCAAGACAGAAGTGAGAGTTCTTATTCCACCACTGACTGTAAAAAATAAAGTACTATTTCTTGAAGAATTTAGATTTCTAGAAGTTTGTTTTATCATACTGAATCTCTATATTAAATAATTCAAAAGCATGTATCTAACAATATCGATGCCCAGTTTTTCTCTCATTTTAGTTAACTCTCATTTGATTCCTGTGGACACCTGCCCAAATGAAACAAAAGGACAACCTATGAAAGAAAACGTGCATCAATCAGTCTAATAGATGGACAGAGCATCTGTTCATCTGTTCAACACATGATTATTAAATATTTCCCCTATGAAAAGCACTGTATTTCCTGGATACCCAAAGGTAAATTTCAGCAGTATCAAGTGCTTTAGCTATCACATGGATCTGAAGCCAGTAGCCTGAGCACTTGCCAGTGTACTTGGGCAGGCAACTCTGCAGCTGGCTATTTTTTGAGGAATCATTTTTAGTAGAGTCTAGTTCTTTAGCCTTCCCAATGACTTTGAAAACCAAATCATAATACTGGATAGTAAATCATTTATTTATTATTTCATCTTCAATGGATTCACTTATCTGAAATTGAAACTTGAATCTCAACAATCCATCTTCCTAAGAAGATATCTGTAGCTGCCTCAGCCATTGAATACATCGAGAAACTTGGTGATTAGTATTCAGTGTTATTTCAGGATCTTTACTTGGTATACAATGGTATACAAACCCCAATTCTGACACAGAAAGTGAACTTTATCAGTATTCAATTATTAGAAAGTTATTCATATAATTTAGAATAGTTTTATATGAATGATTTAGTAAAAAATCCAAATAGGATGTTAGAAAAAGTAAGAACTTGCACATACTCAGAAAGCTAGTGCTCTAAGATAACAAAAAAGAGTAGTGCAAGGTATGTAACTGCTGTTCTTGGCACTGTCACAGAGAAAACACTCATTTAAGATGACTTAATTGTAATACTGTAGTTAATGCAAAATATGATAATAATATAGAAATACTCCGCTAAGTACTACAAGCATTGTGGACAGCATTGTCCATACAAATGACTTATGTTCCCCTCTACATTATTGTAATGGGAAAACACTGCACTCTATTTTTATTTGCCAAAGGCATAGATAGAAATTGCATGAGGACCCTTCACTCCACGAAGATCCAAGCTAAGTAGCATTAGTGCAAACAGGAGAGGAGTGCAGTAATTGAATGCCCACAGCAGCTCTCTTGGGGTCATGGCAGCAGCCTACATGTGGAACAGTTTAAATTACTGCTTCTCATGTTCTACTTCACTTCTGGGATCTGGAGCTGTCATTATAACACCTTTCACCAGGCTGAACTTGCAATTGAAAATAAATCAATCTCAAGGTGATTGAAATTACTATTGCCTGACTTCTCTTACTTTGCCATTTCACAGGAAGCTGTTATTGGCAGTGGGTAGAAAATTAAATACATTTTTTTCTTTCACTGTTTTGTATCACAGTCTTCAAGGGAAAAATACCACGTTCTTTCAATGACCACTAACCCATGAATTATTAGAAATATTGGTGTCTGATTCCTGTATTTGTTTTATGTATATTGTGTCTTGTGAATTTAATACTAAAATCTCCTTTGAGTCCCAAAGCATATAACTAAAAAAATTCATTTGACATGCATTAACTCACATGAAATATTAATGGTGTATATTTATATGAATAGTATGGGTTATATAGCTTTATACAAATATGAATAAATATGAAAATGTATATGATTCAACTTTCATAGTTTCTTTTATTCACTCTATTCTGATTTGCTTGAATTCATTTATTGTACTTATGTTTGAAAGCACCAATATGTACATCCACACTGAAAACTTGTTTTGCTCCTAGTCATTTTATAAGGTCTGTTATGTTTTGAAAACAATAAAGAGAAAAAGACAGTTATTTTTCACTAACACATAGCTGGTTTTGCCTCCCCTTTGGTTGATTCCTTTAGAGAGAAGGCAGAGGTGCTGTTTACCTTTCTCTCATTCTTCCTTTGTCACCTCTTTTTACCATTCCTTCTATGTGATGCTAAGTCTCATGCTTGTCATCTCTAGCATGACTCTCACATTAGCAGACCTGCTAATTTCCAAACACATTTCCCTTTTCTCTTCTTTATGGTTTCAACTTCCAAAATTGTAATTTTTAATCACAGTAGACCCTTGTTGAAAATAGTTATTTTCAAAGTCATTGCAAGTTTTACAAAACTAAAAATTGCTTACCCTTTGAAAAGAGGGTTCAGTGAGTTAAGTGAAAGCTCTGGTATTGAGTAAGCCTGCCAGGGGTCCTTGTGTGAAATTTAATTGTATAGTGACTATCAGAATAGGAACTGAAGCTGGTGAGTTCAGAGTAGGACTCTTGAGAGGTGACTAGAATTATATAAAGCCATAAGCTAAAACCCCTATGATTGAATACTAGTGGCTTTCTGAAAAGAGAGAATCCAGGAGAAACACAATCATGTGTATTCCCTGTCTCTGGCCATGGGACACCCTGTGCTATGCTGGGGCTCCACTGCAAAAATATCCTTATGAGATGTAAGCCCTTGACTCTCAAGAATTATGAGTGAAAGAAATTAGTTTTTAAATACATGTATAAATATTCATCCAGTTTTGACAGGTTAGTTATAGTTAAGTGAAAAAACTTACACACTGAACAAATATACAGATGCTTCTTTTCCACACAGCAGCATCGAAACAAATATGTCTAATGTGCTCAGTTGAGCCAATGAGGACATGCAATATGGAGCATTTCTCATGCAGGAAACATTATTTACAGGCCAAAAAGATGGTATTTATAGCTGTAAGAATACAAGTGTTTTATGAAATGCTTGGAAGTAGCATTGTCCATGGAAATAATTTTGAAAAGGTCTGTCACTAAAGTCACATTCCTAATCATTCAGCTATGCTTTAAAATCATCTCCACACAGTCTAGCTGGCCTTGTTATACAGTTGTACCCTCCCTGAGGCTGGTCATTTCCACTTCTGTGATTTTGTCCATGCTGTGTCCTATTCAAACAATGTACCTCTTTTCTTCTTCAGTTGTTTTTTCCCCAGGAACCCCTCCAATATAGATAAAAATATTCTTCTCTACAAGAGCATTTCTTATCTTCATTACAGACTATGATGTTTCTAATTTTGAGATAGTAGATAACAGCATGAATATAATTCCTCATCTAGGAATCACATATCACTTGAACATCAGTCCTTTTAACTTTTTGATTGCAGTATGGACTTGGAGGAAGCAGGTTATGGCCTTTTCTAATTATTTTTTTAATTGTTGCTGTTTGCTTATATTTGTATCTCTAAGAGGACTTATTTGAAATAATATTGCTTTATGTGCAACTCTCCTCACCTCTTATTTATAAGAATATATACAAAGCACTTCCTCAGCTGCTGTATAGAGAAAGCATGTCATTATCCCTAGATACACTTCAAGTAGACAGAAGCAGCATGTCCACTTAACAGCTGACAGGGACAGCAAGGCCACAGACACCCAATGCTTTCTTACACTTAAATATAAACATAATCTAAAATTTTAGTGACTGCCTGAGAGAACCTGACTCCGACCTCCACTGGGTGAGCTTGTCAAATACTGCCATGCCTATTTTCCTCAGGCTGAAATGAAGAAGGAAGTGAAAAACTCAATAAGCCAATTTGAAATGACAGGGTAAAGCCCTACCAATAGAATGAATGAAATGGAAAATAGGGTATCAAGATTGTATGATAAAGTTGAAGGGTTGGACTGTTCAAGAAAACAATATGAAAAATAAAAAGAATGAGAAATGGAATATGCAGGAAATGTGTGACACCATGAAAAGAACACAGAGGAAGGAAAAGAATCCCAGGCAAATTATATTGACCAGATATTCAACAGGATTATAGAAGAAAATTTCCCCCAAATTAAGGAAAGACATACCCATACAAGTAGAAGAAGCACATAGAACACCAAATAGTCAGAACCAGAAAAGAAATTCCCCACAGCATATCATAGTAAAAACACTGAATCTACAGAACAAAGAGAAAATACTAAAGGCTGCAGGAGAAAAATCAAGTCACATTTAAAGGAAAACCCATCTGAATTACAGATGACTTTTCAAGGCAATCTATGAAGGCCAGAAGACCTGGATCAAAGTATTCCCAGTTTTAAGTGATTATAGATGCCCAAACAGACTACTTTGCTCAGCAAAACAGCCTATTACAGTTGAAGGGGAAAGAAAAATCTTCCATGACGCCAACTGACTGAAAGAATTCATGTACACCAAATCAACCCTTCAGAGAATATTCAAAGCAACATAAAGGACTGAAAAATGAATGACTATACCCAAGGGGCAACATAAAAAAGTTAAATGAAGGTATAATTTTGGAAACACAAAATTAGACTAAAAATGCAAACAGAAATTAAAATGAAGGTAACAAGCAAATACCTTTAAATAATAACTTTCAATATTAATGGCCTGAACTCCCTAGTCAAAAGACACAGGTTAATTGAATGGATTAAAAAACAAAATTCACCTGGTGTGGTGGCACAAGCCTTTAATCCCAGCACTGGGGAGGCAGAGGCAGGCAGGTCTCTGTGAGTTCAAGGCCAGCCTTGTCTACATAGTGAGTTCCAGACAGCTGGGGCTATAGGGAGGCCCTGTCTCAAAAAGATAAAAAAAATTTCATCATTTTGTTTTCTTCTAGAAATACATCTGTGATGGCTAATCCTGAATGTCAACTTGACTGGACCTGGGATTAACTGAAATAAGAGAGATCTTCTTGATTGGATCATCTGAAGCTGGAAGACACACCCTAAATGTTGGTGTTACCTTCTGATGGCAGCCTGTATAAAAGGCCATGACAGAGGAGAACGCCAGGCTTCTTGCTGCTTGCCTTCTCTCTCGCTGGTGAGTTCGTCTTGCTGCTGTAGACTGAAGACTAGCTGATCTTTTGCAATTTGTCAGACCTTCAGTGCCAGATTGGGACTACTGAGACATCCAGGCTGTGGACTGAGCAACTACTGGATTCTCAGCCTCTCCAGTGTGGTGCAGCCATGGTTGGACCACTCGGACTCTATCCTGTGAGCTAAACTGATAAATCTCTATACACATATATTCATTCTACTTTGGAGAACCCTGACTAATACAACATCCAACTTTCAAAGATATTCACTACCTTAGGGTGAAAGAATGGGGAAAAAAAGATATTCCAAGCAACTTACACTAAGAAACAGCAGGGGTTGCATGCTACTATCTGACAGAAAAAAGAAAAAAAAAAAGACTTCAAGCTGAAACTAATCAGAAGAGCTAAAGAGGGTCACTTCATTCTGATCAAAGAAACAATTGACCAAGAAGATATTACATGAACCTATATGTACCAAACTTTGGTGCATTCAATTTCACAAAAACAGTACTACATTTAATACAGTACTAGAGGACTTTAAGACACTGATTAACTCCAACTCTCTAAGGGAAGGGAATACCCTACTAGCTCCAATAGACAAGTCAAATGGACAAAAGGCAAATAGAAAAACACCTGGGTTAAATGATACCATACATCAAATGATCTAATAGATATCAGCCAAATATTCCACCCAAGCATTAATAATACACTTTCTATTTAGCAACCCAGGGATGTTTCTTTAAAACATGCTTACCACATACTGGAGCACAAAACAAACTTCAACATATACCAAAAAATTGAAATAATTCCATGCATTCTATCAGACCGCAAAACAATAAAACCAACATCAAAAGAAGCTCTGGTAATTATACGGACTCATGGAGATTAAACAACACTCTTGAATAGGGAATGGTTCGAAGAAGAAATTAAGAAAAATAAATGTATCTCTCAGACTAAATGAAAACAATAAATACAACACAGCAAAATCTCTGATACACTTTAAAAGTCTTAAGAGGGAAGTTTATAACTCCAGGTGCCAATATTAAAAAATCATAAAGAGAAAAAAATAAATGATTTAACACTGCAACTGAAGACTCTGGAATAGCAAGAACAAACCCCAAACCCAATAGATAAGAAAAAAATAAGAAAGACCAGAGCAGAAATTAATGAAATAGAAAAAAATCAATAAAAATAATGATTCTAAGAGTTGGTTATTAAAAAACATAGACAGGATAGACAGACTCTTAGCCCAGTTAACCAAAAGAAAGAAAGCAAATCCAAAACAACAAAATTAGAGATGAAAGGGGAAACATCATGACAGACACCAAAAATATCCAAAACATTGTAAAGGAATACTTTAAAAACCTATACTTTATCAAATTTGAAAACCTAAAAGAAATGGATAAATATCTAAATTCATGAGAACCACCAAAACTAAACAAAGAAGAGATCAACAGCTTAAACAGAACCCAAACAAATAAGGAAAGAGAAACAGTAATATAAACCCCCCAACTAACAAAAGTCCAGGCCCAGATGAATTCAGAGCACAATTCTATCAGGCATTTAAAGAAAAATCTACAACCTATATTACTTAAAGTATTCAAAAATATAGAAACAGAGGGAGAACTTCCGAACTCCTTCTATGAAGTCAGCATCACTCTAATACCAAAACCAGGTAAAGATGCAACCCAGAAAAAACTAACAAAAAGCTATTGGCCCATATACTTAATGAACATATATACGAAAATTGTCAACAAAAGCACATATAGATACACATCAAAAAGATCCTCCACCATGATCAAGTCATCTTTATTCCAGAGATGCAGGGATAGCTCAATATACATATGTCAATAAATGCCATAAATCATATAAACGAACTCAAAGACAAAAATCACAGTCACCTGAGTAGATGGAGAAAAGCCCATTGACAGAATTCAGCATGTATTCAGGTTATAAGTCCTAGAGGGAACTGGACTGAAGGAAACATACTTCAACATAATTAAAGCTATATAAAACAAACCATGGCAAACATCATTCTAAACTGAGAGAAACTGTAATCATTCCCATTAAAATCAAGAACCAGAAAAGGTGGTTTAATATAGTGCTTGAAACTTTTTAATATAATGCTTGAAACTCTTGCTAGAACAATAAGACAGAAGAAGGGAATTAAAGGAGTACTGATTGGAAAGGAAGAGGTCAAATTATCTCTATTTGCAGATTATATGATATTATACATAAAAGATCCCAAAATTTCCAGCAGAAAACTAGAAATGATTGACTCTTTCGAAGCAGGTTACTAAATCAATCTACAAAAATCAGTAGCATTTCTATGTATCAATAACAATCAGAGAAAGAGTATATGGAATCCTTCCAATTCACTATTTCTTAAAAAAAGAAAATTTCTAGAAATGAACTTGACCAAAGACATTAAAGAGCTCTACAATGAATATTTTAAATCTTTGAAGAAAGAGACTGAGGAAGACACCTTTAGATGGAAGGAATTTCCATGCACAAGGATTGGAAGAACTAATATTGTGAAAATGAGCATCCTACCAAAAGCAATCTGTAGAGTCAATGTAATCCTAATTAAAATCTCCATGATATTCTTCAGAGAATTAGAAAGAAATCATCCCAATATTCATATGGAATCACAAAAGACTCCACATATCCAATAAAATCCTGAGCACAAAGAGCAAAGCTGAGGGGAACACCATACCAGGTCCAAAACAATGTTACAGAGCTATAGTCATAAAAACAGCATGGTATTGGCACAAAAACAGACACTTGGATTAATGGAACATAATTGAAGACCCAAACATGCGCGCATGCAATTTCAGCCTCCTAGTATTAGACAAAGATACCAAGAACACATTATGAAAGAAAGAAATCACCTTCAACAAATGGGGCAGGCAAAACTGAATATCCACCTGTAAAAGAATAAAACTAGACCCTTATCTATCACCTTTCACAAAAGTCAACTCAAAATGAATCAAATACCTCAATGTGAAACTTGAAACTCTGAACTGCTACAAGAAAACATAGGCAATACCCAACAAGATTTAGGTGTAGGAAAGGATGTTGTAAATTCAAAATCAGCTCCATAGGCATTAAGGTCAACCATCAACAAGTGGGACCTCATTAAAGTAAAAGGCTTCTGTACAGTAAAAGAAACAACCAAGGTAGTGAAGAGAAAACTCACAGAGTGGGAGAAAATCTTCACCAGAGTCATATCTGACAGAGGTTTAACATCCAAAATATATAAGGAACTCAAAAATAAAGAATCCAGAAAACAAATGACCCAATTAAAAGATGGTCTATGAGTTTGAACAGAGAGTTCTCAAAAGAAGAAATAAAGATGGCTAAGAAAAACCTTAAAAAGTGTTCTATATTCTTAGTCATTAGGGAAATGCAAATTAAAACTACTTTAAGATTTAATCTTACCCAGTCAGACTGGCTAAGATCAAGAGAACAAATGGTACCAAATGCTGGAGATCCTGTGTGGAAAAGGGAACAGTCATTCACTGCTGATGGGAGTGCAAACTCATGCAACCAGTATGGAAATCAGTGTGGCAAATTCTTACAAAGCTAAAAATCAACCCACCATATGATCCAGTAATACCACTACTTGGTATATACCCAAAGGACTCATGCTACTGCAGAGATAATTGTACATCCATGTTTATTGTTGCTTTTATCACAATAGCTAAAAAATTGAAGCAACCTCAGTGTCTCTCAACTGATGAATGGATAATGAAAATGTGGTACATTTACACAGTGGAGTTCTACTCAGCAGTAAAGATGAAATCATGAAATTTGCACATAAATGAATGGAACTAAATTGTATGCTAAGTGAAGTAACACAGACTTAAAAAAAAAACAAAACACCAAAAAACCTGACATATGTTCTTCCTGATTTTTGGATCTTAGCACCAAATCCTTATATGTAAGTGTATGTCTTTTGAAACTGCAGGAGCCAGGGAAAAGGAAAGAAACCTTGGAGGTAAATGGAAAGGAGCCTGAGAGAGAAGAACAGTAGGTGACAGGTGTTACCAAGGAAGAAATGGGAAAAATGGGGTATTTAAGTGGGAGGTTAAGAGGGAAGGTTATACTAGTAACTACGGCGTTGAAGGGGACAAAGGAGCTCAAAAGATAGGTGACCATAGGAGACAGATATTATCAAAGGTGAAATGGGGAGGGAGTTTAACCCCCTGTGGAGGGAGGAAGGAGGGTTAGACAGGGAGAAAGAGGAGAGAGAAATAATGCTTAGCTGGTATGGAAAAGCAGAAGGAAACGTATTATGTCAAAAGCTTATCGATAAATTACACACACTCTTGCCACAGCCCTTGACTACCTCCCAGAACTTGCAGGGAACATCCTATTCCTTAAGACAAGGCATACTTTAGACACAGAACTTGGAGCAGTGGAGCTGGAACTGACTTGGGAACTACCTCCTTGAAGGCTATTTGTCATAAATTTGGAGGGCACTATGCAAACTGGTAAGGGAAAATATCAATTGATGGGCCAACTCCAACTTTAAGGCCTAACAACCACATCAATGACTGGCACAGCAAACTATATTGGGGCTGTAGTGGCATTATTATCTTGAGGGTAATCAATAGCTACCTAACTGGACTTAAAGCCCACTCAGTGGGAGGAAACCCATGGGTGGTACTGTAAACATGGCCAAACTGATATGGTTGGAGAGGTCATAGATCTTAGAAAAAACCCTAAGGCTGTCACATCCCTAGACAAATGAATTTTCTTACAGTGTGCTAAATATGGATCCTTATATTAACAGACAAGTATACCAGTCACCACTCACCAAAGAAGCATCTTTTTCAATAGATGGAGATTATTACAGCATTCCACAACTGGTCACACACAGAGATAGTGTGTGTGTGAAATGCCCAACCCTAAGCAACACATCTTCAATGGAATCTCCATTTCTAAGGCTCATGGAACAAAGTGGAATCAGGGGTAGAGAGAATACTCATGCATCTCTCAGCTCTCATCAATAAAGCTCCTTAAGCAAAGAGGGCAACAATAACAAAAGGCCACAAATGGCCAAAGTGTTGAGAATAAGTCTGCATACTGTGGAAACTTGGACAGGACTCTTATACTAAACTTTACTCACACAGGGATCAGGGACCATTGCAGAAGGCTACAAGAGCCAGGGGAGGAGGTATATGACTATATGGAAACAGAGTCTTATAGGCTCCTGAGACTTTGCTCATCTGAGCCTAAAACAATGGTGTCAGCCTGCACAAGACCCATGTGAACTCAAGTAGACAAAAACCCAGCATAGAACTGGGGAAATGGGCAGCAGACCCTGACCTTATCTGAAGAACTGTTGGAAGCTGACCACTGCTGAGTGAGGGAGAGTTGATCTTCTTTAAAGGAGGCACTCCAGATAGACTGACTAGACCCCAATGGATGAACTTGAACGAAGATGTCTAGATACACTAATTTGACTTGATAGGGCTTAGCATAAATGATAGAATGCATGAAATCTCGTTGGGGGCTTTGGGAAGGTATAGGTGGTGGAGGGGATATAAAGATGATTAAGATGTTGTTTATGAAAAACACAATAATTCAACAAAAATACACAAAATATATAAACAGGACTCCTGTAGGCTTCTGTAGGACTCAGATAATTGGGGTACATGCTGAGGGAGGTACTGTTTCTGCATTTTTCAATATTTATTAAAATATTAACATGAAAATTGTATGTGTGTATTTTGTTTAAATTTTAAAAAATTTTAATTTTATTGAATTTTTTTCAAATTTCATACAATATATTTGATAGTATTTAGAACTCCTCCCCCATCCGTACCTCCCCCATTGTCCTCTGTCCAATTTTATATACTCTCATACATATGAAATAGCCTATAGAGTCTCATTTATGTTCCCAAATGTCCTTTAATGTGGGTCCATGCACTGGGCCCACCAAGAGCCCCATCTTGGAAAGATACTGTCTTTCCCCATGCCAGCAGCCATCAAATGCCAAAAGCGCATTGGTTGGGTTGGGACTTCTTACCCACTTCCCCATGTCTGTCTAGTTTGACCTTGCATAGGACATGTTCATGTTGTCACTATTGCTGTGAGTTCATATGAGTAACTAATCTGGAAGACTGTTTCCTTGTGGTCATCCATCCATCCCCTATGGTTCTTACAATCTTACTACCACCTCTTCTGCAAGGAGCCCCTGAGTCTTGGGAGGCAGAAGTTTGAATTAGGTGTTCTATTCATGGGTAAACTCTGTGGCCTCGTGGTCTCTGAACATTGGCCAATTATGGGTTTCTGTGTTAATCACTATCTTCTGTATAAGGAAACTTCTCTAGTGAGGTGAGAGATGCATTCATCCTATATGTAGAAGTTGCATTGAAGCTGTGTCACTTAGGGTTAAGCCTCTCACAGATACTTATTTTCTGTATTTGACTAGCCATGGGAATCTGTAAAAGTCTCCATCTACTACAAAAAGAAGTTTCTTTAAAATTGGTGAGAGGTACACTTATCTATATGTATGATTATGCATATCTAATATAAGGTAATAAATTACATTGATTTAGGGATGTGGCGAGTAGGTTTTTCTCTAGGATCTGTGACCTCTCCAGCTATATGTATTTGGCTATGTTTACAGTACTACACAAGTTCCTTCTCATTGAATATGCCATAATTCCAATTATATTGCTGTTGATTATCCCCAGGATAAAAGTGCTGCTACTGTACCAATAAGTGAAGTTTTTCTGGGCCAGTTGTTGTTTACTAGCCTTTACAGCTGGATAGAGCCATTGATTGCTTTTCTCCCTTGGCAGCTTGAATGGTGTCCTCTGATACCATGAGAGCTCATCTTCAGGGAGGAGATTGTATATTTTATACATGTGTTTGTGTGTGTGAACATTCAGATTTTTGCTTTCTTTAGAGGCTAGAAATTGTCCTTGGTATCTTTCTCAATCACTTTCTACTTTGTGTTTTGAGACTCTGAATGTGGAGCTCACCAATTTGGCTAGACTGGCAGAACAGCAAGTCATAGGCATCCTCTTGTTTTGGACTCCCAGCACTGGAATTATAGGTGCATTCCATCACACGTGGCTTTTTCATGGTTATATTACAGATATTTTACCAAATGTACCATCTCCCAGTCTTGAAGATTGTATATTTTTAAGGCACAAAGCTTGATGTTTTCAAACATGAACAAATTGTAAAATGAATAACACAATACAGCTCATTAAAAAAAAATCTATTACCTCTACTGAGTAATCATTTGTGTCTATATAGTGAGATTTAAGTCTATCCTCATAAGAAAATTTCAAATATGCCACATTTTAAACATTGTAACTATTAATCTCTCATATAAGAAAATGGAATATTTATGCATTTATCATGTATATAACATAAATTCTATGATACTTATATTAAAATATATAAAGATTAAATGCATTCAAGGTTAATATTCAAGATGTAGGTCATAGAGATTAAACTTCCTACACTCTGGAAGAAGACAGCTCAGATTTTACTTTAAATTACTTTTGAGGAGACTGCTCAACATAATTATGTTTTCTAAGATTCATGTTGCCTATGTGCTATGTGCTAAAAGGGTAACAAAGAAAAGCTATGGTGGAAAGTGTTCTGAGAAGATATTCTGATACTGTGTCTACGTATATAGTACTATTTTGCTGAAGACTATACCTTAAATTATTTTAATTGTGATAGAATTCTAGGCAGTTTGTTGCAATTAAAATAACAAACGGGGTCATTATAATTCACGGGAGAATATAGATCATGAGCATTGGCTTTAAAAATATCTTTGTAGAGATATAAAATAGCATCATAATTATATTTTGCAGAAAACCATTTGTTTTGGTTTAATATAATCTTGATTCCATGCCTACATCTGTTCTAATTGCCACATCTTGCTTTCTGCATTGTAAATATATATGACTAAAACATATGACTTAAGCCTTTAAATGAAGTTATTTTTAATATTAAAGTTATGATTTGGAATATATCTGAACTATAAATCATTTCTTATGATGAAATCTAAATATTTAACTCTACAGATTGAAGTCAATGATTAGAAGAAATCTTTTCTCAGTAATATTCATGTTGTTTGAAGAAGACTGAAGCAGAAGTTGAAGAATCTACTTTCACTATATGCTGGTTGAAGGTACATGAAAACAAAGCTGAAATGTTTATACAAATTTAAAGTGCTCATGATTTGACTGTCATACGGTACTTGTGTTTTCAGTGATAACTCAATGGATAGATAGATAAATGAGAGATAGATGGCAAATGGGAAACAGATTATTGGTAGATGTATAGCTAGATGATAGATGACAGACTGATATAGAATCACTGTGCACCCTTTACAAACACTTATATAGGCACATATTTATTTTTTCCCGTGGTTCCTCTAAAAATGATGAATTCTTGGTTTTGTTATTTGCCTGTTCTCTCTCTCTCTCTGTGCTTCTCAGGAACAAAAGGTTAATTTCATCATGACTACTCTAACACTGGCAGACTCGCCAGTGGTCAAAGCACCGTCCTCTCACTTTACTACATTCCATCTCTGATCCCCATTCACCTTTCTGTCTCCTGTCACAAATCAAATTTACGCCTGAGCACTCTAAGGCACCCATTCTCTTTTGTGTCTTGTCTTTACAAGTTGTGAGTCATTGTTTGACCTCCATCCACTGTAAAAAAAGCTTCTCTGATGAGGATAGAAAGCTGGGCTAATCTGTAGCTGTAGAAACAAATATTGTGTAGCAGTTTCCTCTGAGATACAGTGCCCCATCTTTGAAAGAGGTTTGTTAGGATTAATATGTTCTAAAGTGTGATGAAGGAGTCCATCTTGTAAGGAAGCTCATTAAAGTTCAGAAAATAAGCAATTCAACTGTGTCAGGAACTTCCTGAAACTGACCAGATACACAAGGATCCTCCTTCTCCAGGGTTATATAAACAGTAAGCAAATACTGAGAGTCATTCATGGACAAACTAAGCTGCCCAGAAGTGGCTCAGACCAGCTAAGTTCCCTGGAAGGGACAGAACAGGCCAGCTGCCTGGGAGACACACCAGCCAAGTTGCCTAGAAGACAGAGCTGCCTGGAGGAGGCTCAGACAGAATGAACTGCCTGAACAAGACACTCTCTAACTTGTTGAGTTGTCTGTAAGTAATGCTGTAAACTCAAGGGTTCCAGCTTTCATGAGCTGTCACTCATTCTTGGGTGGACTTTTGGTGATATAGCTGTCTTTGAGTCACTCATCAACTCTTGTAAGTAACCCACATATAAATCATTTTTTCAACCAAGTTGACTTTGGTAATAGTCTTACTGTGGTCTGTCATCAGTTCACTATCTGGGGTGAGTAGATGTTTGTATATGTCTCTCCAGTAATAGTGTTACACACCGATAAGCATTAAGAATTCTGTGTTAACTTAGCAAAATAATAATAAAATGTGTCCCCTAAAGCCTATGATCACCCCAATTTTCTCTAGGAGTTATGTTTAAGCAGATGATTTAATGGACAACTTGCTGATACCACCCAGCTCTGGTGTCTACTTCAGCATTTGCCAAAGCCTTAGTCAAATCTATGCAGAAATGCCATGCCTGGGGGCTTCCCAGGACCTGCTTTAGGCTGTTATCAGAAATGTTGCCATTTCCTTTGCATTACAATTATAATTCACCTTAATTTTTTGCTTTATATTTTAGAGAAAAAAAAACTAAAGTTTACAACAGTTAAATAACATTTCATAATTTCAGAATATAAAAAGTTGTGATATTGCTGGGAAATTTCATAATAAGTCTTTTTGAGTGAGTGGAATAATTCCCCTATGCAGGAGAAAATGAACAAATTTGGCAATTTTACCCTCAAAAAGACTGTATTTTCCATTGGGAAATATTTTTTACTATGCAAGAAAATAGGAAAAATTGAAATATGAAAAAATTAATTCTGATAATAATCAATGGATATCATAATCATTATTTAAATGAAGAGGGATATATGAAATTAGTAGGGGTAAGAGGAATGTGTAACACAGTTCTTAGGTCAAAGACATTGGTAAAGACACAATAATGAGTCTGTGGGGAAAGCCTTTGAGGCTCATTTAGAAGCCCACCGATGGTGATACCAGGGAAAAATGAGACACGCTTGTTTGCTTTTTAACTGTTCAATATGCATCAAACGAATATCTACTGATAGGTACATTGTGCTCATCAATGACATGATGATAGAACATCAAGGAAAGGCTTTATGGATCACAATGCCAATTTTAGAATCAATGGAAGCAGCAAAAGCTGCAGTGGCTGGCTTGCTGACTAGCATGCACAGAGACGGACCACAGGCCGTCTACAGAGGTGACATTTCGTTTCTCTACAGAGGTGACATTTTCTTCTGGTTCACATAGCCACAATCTCATGAAACGGGGTCCTTAATGTTGGCTTTCCTGGACTTCTTTACCTGTTCTAACCGTCTGATTTTTTAAAAAATATATGAAGGGATTTGTGAAAAAAAATCTATGGACTGGACTATGATATAGACAAAAATAAACCTATTTAAAAGCTTCCCCCAAACAAGTCTCCTACACAAATTCTGTACATTGTTATGTTTATGTAAGCCTCTATGTAAATAAAAAGAATAATAATATTGGTTGTATTAGATGCAAAGTTGATTTATGCAATTTAGCAATTATGTACAATGGGAATATACAATGAATAAACTGCATACATATGAATATACGATTGTGTTTTAATCTTCACATGCACGTTTGAAACATGGTGGTAGAGCCTTCATATCATTTCTCTCACTTGTGTCTTAAATGATGTTTCCATCAGACCACATTCTCTGCTAAACAGAAGCAGTGCTTTCTTGAGAGGTTTAAAAATGTACAAGTTGAATGGCTGGAAAGACTGGTAAGTGGTTAATAACACTTACTGCCTTTGCAGAGAATCTAGGTTCGGGTCCCAGCACCTACATGGTGGTTCATAACTGCCTGTAACTCCAGTCCAGGGGATATGACACATTCTTCTGGCCTCCACAGGCACCTTACATATGTGGTACACATTTACTCATGCAGGCAAAAACTCATACACAGAAAGTGAAAAATTGATAAGCCTAAAAGAATCTTCTAGTTTAAAGACAGAATCTATCCTCAGACAACAGTGGGAATGTATTCTCATTTTTATCTGATAGCCTTGTGCAATATGCTATATTATTTCTTTTTACCTACAAAAATATGAATAATAAAAAGTTCATTTTTTAATAATGCATTCAAAGTTATTTATCACATTACAAACACGAAAAACTGATAATTATTAAAGCTTTCTTTACATTTTTATATTTGTAGAATTTTGCTTATTTATATTAATCATTATAATTTATAAAGAACTTTTAAAGTGGTGAAATTATTTGGATAATTCAGATATCTCACTTTGGATATGAAATTCAGTACAATATCAACTCCTCATTTCAATGTATTGACTCAGATATGGCCTGACTTAATTATAATTTGGGCAGACATATTAAATAGATGCATTCATAAGAGTTTTTGTCTAAGCTACGTGCTACTCATTTTTCCTCACTTGTTCCCCAGCACTTGACATAGCTTGACTATATTTTAATAAGGCATTTCCTTAATTGAAACTTCAATTAATCTGAAGTTACTCAGGAAGATTGGAAACTGTCATTTTTTTTTCTTTGAAAACAACTACATTGTGCAGTAATATTCACAGCTACGCCCAGTCTCCAGCAATTTTGAGTTGTGTAGAATGAGTCATACAGACATATGCATGTGTATTTTTATCTGGCTAGAAAATGTCATGCCCATCGAATTTTGTGTTCCAAGTACATGCATTTCTGGGGCTGAGTTTTCTTTCTCACATGCATGGAATGCATGTTAAAGATGACTGCTTTGCAATATATTTAAGTTCTGCTTTAAATCACCAATAGAAATGATTTGATAGTCTGCAAGATGTTATTTTAATGAAATCTATTAACCTGTTCTAAGTGTGTAAGTAATATGCTTTTTAGAACTAAAATGAAAGAAATCATGATTCATTGTTTAAAATACAAAATGTGAGTCTGCCTATTATTTGAGATATTTCAATATTTGATTTTGATTTCACAATCTGTATGAATACAATCTTAAATATGCACAAAATACATAACTTATGTCTTGGAATTTCTAAGAAGTTTAAATAAAGAGATGATATTTTTAAGCATTACTTTTGAATAATGAGAAGCATTTTAAATCAAATTTCCAAATTGTTTATTAAAACAGTCAATAATTTCCATTACCCTATCAAATGCCCCCAAACACATTGAGCTATCAGATTTTTTTTATTTTAATATACGTTAATTTATTTATGTGTATGCATATACACATGTCATGGCACACAATGGAGGTCAGCGGACAACTAGCAGGGGCCAATCCTTTCCTTCCATTATACATGTCCTGAAGACAGAGTTGGGATGTCAGGCTTGACAGCAAACACCTTTACACATCCTGAGCCATCTCGCCAGCTTGACAATCATAGTTTATAAAAACAACTACTTATAGTTAAGTATTTATTAATATTTTTAAAGGTAACTTTACACAATTAACTTTTGTTTAAGGGTCTTTATCATTGTTTCCCCAACCTGATATACCCTAAAATCTCAAGAAATGTAATGGTTCTTTCCAGGTTTTCTAACAATCCTTATTAGTCATCAGTTTCTTTGACGGCAACAGACTGGATTTTGCTATAATTTCTAATTTTGTTATTCTTGTTGATGTAAAAAATATCCAGACAACAATAACAACAAATCCCAAGTCCCAAAACAAAGACAGTATTTTTCTTCACCGAAAATGTCATCAAACCATCAAGAATAAGTAGTCCCCCACATGAATACACTTCTCTTACCCTCCCTTAACACCCTCACCCCTTCACACAACATTATTCCTCCTCATCTCCCACCCAACTCCATACACACACACACACACACACACACACACCCTTTCTAAGATAAAAATCAAAATATTAGCCTCAGACTCCCGTTCCTTCGAAATCTGGCCACATCCAGTTTCCAGCCTAGCCCCTACTATCCTGCAAGCATGACTCACTTTCTGAAAGCCTCAGCACTTCTCAGCTTCTGCACAGGCATAAGCTTCTAAGAGGAAGGAATATTCTTATATGACTAGAGTACAGGTTATAAGGCTAGAAATGGGGAAAAGCCTGGGAAGATCAAATAAATACAAACTGAAAGGTTTGAACCTCGTTTATAAAATTTGAATTGCTTTCTCAGTGTATTTCTGATGTTTTAGTAAGGAAGAAATTTAGCAATATATCATAGGAATATCAGCAAGGCAGCACTTTATGAGAAAGTTTGGCCCTGAGTGAAGATAACGTATTTGCATACAAAAGGATGAGGAGCACAGCATAGTGGTTAGATCACAGAGTCAAAGCCAGGTCTTCAGCTTCCTAGCTTCATAGATTTGGACAAATTGCTCAGTTGCACAATTTCTTGCTTTCCCCATCTGGAAAGATAATAATAAAATTGCCACTGGTAGATTTTATTTAGGGGTGAGAATTTTGATTAAAAAAAAAATCTTACAGGGTTGATAGAGATAGTCCAGTTTCTAAAGTGCTGGCTGCACAAGTGTGAGGACCTGAGTTCAACAACTAAAACCCAAGTACAAAAGCAGGGAAAGGTGGTGTGTGCTTGTAATCTCAACGCGGGGGAGTGGAGACAGGAGGATCCCCAGGGCTCTCTAGCCAGCCAAATTTTGATTATTAGGCAAGCTCCCGAGCAATGAGAGACCTTGCTTTAAACAAACAAACAAACAAACAAACAAACAAGGTAGACAGTGCCTCAGGAAGGACACTGGAGGTTGACCTCTGGAGTCCACATTCACACACACACACACACACACACGTATGTGCACTTGTATAGAAACATGACAGCCATGCAGACATAAATGCATACATTCATACACAAGAAATCTATGTTTCATTTCATGTAGTCTAGTCCATATTAAGTACCCAAGGAGCACTATTTGTTTTATATATATATAAAGAGATAAAATACTTCTATATATAATTTAAACAGGATTTTTTTGGCTTGAATTCCTAGAATAAGGACTAAATCAATCAACAGAAGTTAAGACTACAGAAGGTAAACTAGCTGAAGATGAAAGATGATATGCTGTTACATCTCGTTGGTGATGGGCCGTCTGGGTAGGCCTCCACAGGCATTAGAACTGTGGGCCTAGTGCATAGGAATGAGACACCAATTAATCATGATATAAATAGAATATGATCAGATAACCATATCTGATTGGATCAGATAACTATGTTACTTATTTTGCTTTATATATTTTTCCCATAGACAGTATCCTTAAAGGTGCTCAGCATGGCCATTTAGGAATTTAAGTCTGCCTATAACATCTAGTCGAAGACATAAGATATTTACCAATCAAGATATGTGGTTTAAGGTTCCATTTATGAATCATTTCCTATATTTATGTAATCATATTGTTTATTTTATTTTTAAATGTAATGAAAACATCATTTTGTTCATTTTCATCTGTAGAAAATGTTTAATTACCTATTAACACCAAAGATGACTCAGGGAATCTCCCTGTAATCAACTTGGAATTTTCCTAATGTTGATGACTCCAGAAACTGAACTACTACACTGTTTGACTTTGGTTGGATTCACATTGAAAATAACATTATCTGTATCTTGGTGGTAGGCCAACATATTGTCTAGAGTAAAGTTTACCTCTTCCCATTCTCTTACCTGTCCAATTCAAATTATAACATTTCTTATTTGTTGTAAAAGTTAAGCAGAGTCTTAGTTGAATAGTTTATGACAGTCATCTGATGTGATCACTGTAATCTCTGAACTCTGCTTGAAGATAACTATGATTTTCTTCCCTTTCTATTTACAAGGTACATATCTCAAAAATGTGCCTTCCTTAAGAGCCTTCCTATAGCCCTCCAGTTTGCTACTTATTTTAGTATCTTCAATTTCATTGTCCCTGTCATTAAGCTTTCCAAGTGTATAGTTTCTAAATATACACTTGGTCAGTATGTAGTTTCACAATAAATGGTTATTTTATAATAAAAATAAAACAATTATCTAATACATTGAAATGCACAAAGTGAAAGAAAGTTATTTATGTCTTCATCAATAACTCTATAAACTATTTATTGTTCCCTACGTTTATTTTCTTGCTATAAGCAAATATGTTAGGACCTGACTTTATTTTTCCTGGATATATGAGTAGGCATTGATCATAGTATAAAGTTTGGATGAAGTGTATTTAAAGCATGTTTCCCTAGGATCTCTGGTTTTAAAATAAATATAATAATAATAAAAAAGGATGAACATTACTAATTATTTCTGTAATGAAGAACACAATCCCATTATTATGGGCTGCCATGCTACAGGAGAGTGAACTACTTTTAAGTTTACTGCCATTCAGTGGGCATGGCATCTGATTGTGTATTATCTAATAAAGATCCATTCCATAAATACATTAAGATGGGGATTGCCCCCCTTTGTGATCATCCTTATAGAAGATTGTTTATCATTAAGATAATAGTTATTTAAGGGAAGAAAAAGAAGGAGAAAGGGGGAGTTTCAGTTAGGCAGAATAATAGTAATAATAATAATAATAAAAAGGATGAACATTGCTAATTATTTCTGTAATGAAGAACACAATCCCATTATTATGGGCTGTCATGCTACAGGAGAGTGAACTACTTTTAAGTTTACTGCCATTCAACAGGCATGGCATCTGATTGTGTATTATCTAAAGATCCATTCCATAAATACACCCTTATGGAAGATTGTTTATCATTAAGATAATAGTTATTTAAGGGAAGACAAAGAAGGAGAAAGGGGGAGTTTCAGTTAGGCAGGTTGGGAAAGTTCTAGAAATCTGTTGTACAAATCTGCTTTCAGTTAACAGTATGTTAAACACTCCACATGTTATTAGAATTCATGTGATTTTTTTGTATGATACTAATTTTCATTTCTTTATTTATTTTTTGGTATTAATAAAAAGTTTATATCTGTTAACAGTATGTTAAACACTCCACATGTTATTAGAATTCATGTGATTTTTAACAATGAACAGTAATTTCTTTGAAATATATAGGTGTTTGGTTTTCCACAATTTATTGATAAAAATAAAAATGTCCCTAGAAGATAGTGCCTTTTCACTCATGTATCCTATAACACTGCTGCTCAAGGTATGGTTCAGGAATAGGGTTGTAGTACACAGAAACTGCTGGTTAATGATTAGTGTTGAGTACAAAAATTTAAAGCAGGTTTTTAAAATGTCTTTACCAAAAGTTGACATTGCTATATTTAAAATTTTATTTTAAAATAATATTACTCTGCAATAGAATAGAGAGGAAAAGGAAATAGATAGATAGATGATAGATAGATAGATAGATTAGACAGATAGATAGATAGATAGATAGATAGATAGATAGATAGATGATAGATTTTTCCTCCTAAGAAATATCTTATTGAGGGTTTATTTTCTACAAAATATCAAAACAGCTTGATGCTCAAAAGATTTTTATTATAAAAATGGAAATATGGGGTTAGAGAGATGGTTCAATGATTGAGAGCACTAGTTGCTCTAGCAGAGGACACAAGTTCAGTTCCCAGCACCCACATGGCTGGAATGGCTAACAACTGTCCATAACTCCAGTTCTAGGGGATCCAATACCCTCTTCTGACTTCCACAGGCCTTGCCTACATACATGCAGGCAATACACTAATACACATAGAATAAAAAATGGAAATAATTACATTTATAATGTAAATATCCTAGTAGAATTCAGTGCACTAGAGGATATCATAAGCAACAAACCTAAAGAGATATAAAAGACAGACACTTTAAAGTGTGTGAAACATGCATTAGCCTATATTGCTGAAGGGTGGGCTAGGTTTCTCATATATGTTACAGAAAATCTGAGGAAGTTAAAGAGCTTTTTGATTATCTGATGAAAATATTGTTTTTCCCCTAGCTAAAAGAAAAAAAGGAAAAAAGAAAAAGGTTAAAATGTATGTAGAATAACAGAGTCCTACCTGAAGATGTTTATAAATATATCTATGCATGTGTGCGTGTATTTGTATCAGCAATAATCAAAGAAAAGGACAAGAAACTGAGAGGGAGGAGGACATGGGAAGAGTAGGAGGGGGTACTGGCAGGGATGGAAATGACGTGAGGACAATAATCATGTATGATATTCACATAAATCAAAACTTAAACAAAATGAAGCCAGGCTTAGTGTCAGACACTTTAATCTCAGTACTTGGAAGGCAGAGGCAGGCAGATCTCTGAGAGATCAGGGCCAGCCAGGTCTACATAGCTAGTTTCAGGCCATCTGTGGTTACAGAGAGACACTGTCTCAAAAATAAAAGTAAATAAAATTAAAAAAATAAATAAATAAAATAGATGATACAGAAAGCAAAACATTTCCATGAAGTTGGGAGAAACATGTAGTTTGACTTGGGAATAGTTACACTAAACTAATGCATAAAATACTTGATATGGAAGTTTCTAGTAAAGGGGCATTTGTTTTAACTTCTAATCAGAATCTTTTTCTCACCATGTACTGAACATGAATATAAATATGCTTTCTATTGACTCTACTTGACAAGACACAGCAGTTGCTGCCTGGAGCAGAAATATGTCGTTTACATGCTAGATAGGATGGAGAATAGATAAAGGATGAGAAAGCAGCAAGCCTTTGAAAACTGACAAAAACGTGGTACTCAAACAATTCATTTTAAGCAGGTATTCTGTAAAAAATAATTCTCCTTCGTAGGACCTACTGATACTTTTCTCCATCCTTGCTCATCAAATAGGCCTCCTACTACATCAGCATGGGATGCTGTCCTTTCCTACTTCCTAATTGCTGAGACAATCTTACTCATTTTCTGTGACCCAGCATGATTATAGGAATGATGAAATAAAAATAAGTATTACAGCAATTACTAACATGCATTGAATGTTAGTTTCTTAAGCTGCAGTTACCAGGTACCACATTCATTGTACAACAGATCCATTATGGAGGAGCCATTATATAGAAGAAAGTGATATACACAAAGGTTTGATTGCGTTCACATAGCAGCTAATGATAGAAATGGAGTTACTGTCTTTGCTGAGGATTGCAAAGTAGATAACTTTCATTTTTTTCAGTTTATATTTTTATGCATTTCAGACATCTTAATCATATTTAGACCCCCTCCCCTATCCATACTCCCCTATCACCACCAGATCATGCATTCTGTAATATATGTTAAGGATATCACATCAAGTTTGTGCACACAGATGTCCCTCGATGCAAGCTCATTCACTGCAGTCTAGTCAGCCTATCTAGAGTCTCTCCCTTAAAGAAAATTAACTTTATCTCAACAGCAGTAGTCAGCTGCCAAGAGGTCTTTGGCTAAGGTTGGGGCCTGCTGCACATTTCCCCAGTTCTATGCTAGGCTTTTGTCTGATTGAGTTTCCATGAGTCTTGTACATGCTGTTTCCATTGCTGTAAGTTCATATGAGCAAGTTCTCAGAGGCTTGGAAGATTCTTTTTCCTTATGATCATGCACCAACCCTGGCTTTTACGTTTCCACCCCTACCCACCCACCTGCTTCTGCAATGATCCCTAAACCATGGGTAGGTGAGGTTTAATATAGGAGTCCTATTCAGGGACACACTGTCTGCAGTCTCTTATTCTCTGCACTTTGGCCACTTGTGGCCTTCTGTGTGCATCTTGCATGCTCCTAACTCACACTGGGCTGTTTTAATCAAGAACTTTACCATACCATACCATACCATAACTATAGTTACTCACTATAGTTATTCACGTAGTCCTTCAAATAGACTATGATATCAAAAGAAAAAAAGATACTCTTTCTCAGTTTTAGTATCTGCATCGAGTACCTAGCAACTAATATAGAAAAGACATTAAGTACTTTTAAATACTGGCACAAATGAATAAATGAATGAATGCATGAATGAATGAATGAAAATCTGGACAAATAAATGAGCTTCACAATTAAAAGGCATATAATCCAAGAATGAATAAACTAATTTCATCATTAAGTACTGTAAGTAGAAAATAAATCGTGCTTGGAAGAGGTAATATATATCTTCTTTAATTTGGTTATCAGTGTTATTTCTGTTGTGTGTAGAACAACAAAGTTGCATTTAGCTTGATTACTTGAGACAGAAGCAACAACCGTGAATTAACAGGAAAAAACATCCAAGATGTTAAAAAGAACTAACCATTAATTATCAAAACACAGCGCTCTTAAAAAATAGTCAAATAATTACATGACATTGGTCTCACCCATATTTTTTAAGTGTACAATAGCTTGAACTATAAAATAATAATAAATAAATGTGACTGTTTCTAAGTAACAAAAATTCTACAGAAAAAATTCAGGAAAGTATTTAAAAAGGCAGCTCACAGAATGGTAGAAAATATTTGAAAACCAGAACTCACACAACAGAAGGAAAACAAACCAATTAAGAAAAACAGAAGTGAATGACCTGCATAAAGATTTTTTTCTAAGAAGATGTAAAAAATG
This sequence comes from Nannospalax galili, assembly GCF_000622305.1. NCBI lineage: Eukaryota > Metazoa > Chordata > Mammalia > Rodentia > Spalacidae > Nannospalax > Nannospalax galili. The sequence continues at coordinate 2,441,181 of NW_008341889.1, read as the reverse complement.
GACAACATGTTTAGGAACATTTCCTCAACCTCACTAATCATTACTCAGAATGCAATTAAACTCACAGTGAAATATTGTCTCATACTTGTTGAGATCCAGACTCTTAGTCAGATATAAATATGGGTGAGCATTTATAGAAAAGGGAGCCCTGCATACTGTTGGTGGGACTATGTATTGGTGCACCGTGATGGAAACCAGCATAGAGGCTCCTAAAAAAGTTAAAAATAGCTGGGAGGGGGACAGCCAGTGTCTTACAGGGATTGGACTCTTGGGTGGTCCATTCATGGACCTACAATGGAAGACATTTGGGAACACAAATCAGACTCTAGGAATATATATGATATATATATA